>NW_015150622.1:1272432-1288259 GCF_000732505.1 Cyprinodon variegatus
AAATTTAACTATTGACATACAAAAGAAACAATGAAGTACTGATCTATAAATACTTTCTATGTATTTATATGTAGCAGTACCTAGCTCCACAGGTGCCTCTGTCAAAGAAAGAAACAGTTAAGTAGTTAAACTCAGGATAACCTGACTCACTCTAAATGGAGCCTAGGCAGAAGTTCAACTGAATAAACTGATTACTTACCCTCATTCACCTCCGAGATCAGCTTTCGAATACACTTCCACGAAGCCCAATCAGCATCCAGAGTTCATCTTAAAGGAAAAGTTTGGTCAACAAGGAATATCCATTGGGTCGTTATTTATACCTAAAACTAATAATTCTGCTGTAACTTAATGAATTAAGCGTTAATTAGTAAAAAAAAAAAAATGTTTTGTCGTGATCACTGAGTCTGGGAGCGGCCATTTTTGCCCAAATATAGTAACACCTCACTCCTGACATCTTCCGGCAGTGACGTCACAGTGCGGTAAGCCTAGCACCATTTTCCCCGCTTTACAAGCAAAATCAATGGAAACTACTAGACATATCTGCGAACAACAATAATTATTAAAGATTTCATTATTGAAATTCACCAGAGCTATAGTTAAACTGACAATGCCCACATGCATGGCTGTTGGAATACATCGGGTAAAAGTGAAAAAAAAAAAGAGTTATTCCACCTTTCTGATTTCTGATCTTCTACGCACGGGTTCGTCATTGGATTGCCAACTTGAAGAGGGAGAATTTGCCATCAAACTTCTGGCCAATATGTAGCCAACAATTGGAAGAAGAATGTTTTCAGGATGACTCAGATAATAGCGCGTTGTGACAAACACCAGATACAGCACTGGGACTTGATCAACAGCCGATACCGCACAAACCAGTAAGTGGCAGTAGTGTTCTTTGACAAACATGGATGCCTCCAGTAAAGCACAATAAAATGAGAATTACTCTTATTAAAATCACATCATTTATCGAACAGTATAATAATTTCATATTTAAAGTATTTTCAGAAGTTTGAATTTCCCTTTAAAATATCTGAACTGAACTCAGTTCTTCTGAAGGAGGTGGAACTCTGATCAGTTGATAGTTAGAGATGCTTTATGAACAGAATACAGAATCAGACACTACATTTTTAATAAGGATGTGTGTTGGGATCACTTTGTCTTGACTGGTCATAATAACCAATCAAATCAGGGTCAATAGGGTCTGATGAGTCATAGAAACAGATCAGATTATTTCATTATGTTCAGCGGAACAAAGATCTTTAAATAATGTATATGTCTCTTGCAATGTATTAATACTTTTGAGACACATCATTAATTAATCTCTCTGCCTTTTGAAATCCTACGCACACATTGAAGCAATAATTTGATTCCTAATGCATTGTGGAATCTCTTGGCCTCTATGGACATTAGCACACATGCTAAAAGCTATGTGCAACAGTAGTAATGCTGCTGGCCTTAGACCTGTGACTCCACAATATGATGTATGAAAGCTGTCTTTTATTAAATCCCTGTTATATTGTTTGACCTTTGAAACAAATGTTTCCTGCTTTCCATTTCCCTAAATAAATCCAGAAATACCCCAGAGTTTCTGTCCTTCAAGTTGGCCTGCAGCAGCAGGGGCTCGGAGGAGAACGCAGCCAGTTTGTCCCTGTTTAGACAACCATGATGAACTCCCCACTGCCTCCCAGAGCGCACTCCGTCAGTGGAGTGACGGACCACAGGGAATGACACATTGCTTGAAAAATCCTATTAAATAACATAAAAACTGCAAGTTCAAACCGGATCGTGCCTTTGGGTGGCAGGACTGCTGCACTCGTCACTGTCTGGAACCTGAGGCGTCTTCGAAGGGATGCAAGTTACCCTGAGACAGGACTGACAGAGCTACATCTCCCCCTGTTGAGAGAAAATTATACTGCTCATCAAAATCTCCACATGTGATGCCATAAGGAGGCACTGCATGGCTGGTTGAAACAGTTTCTCAGTCTCACATACACACACACCCCTACATACACACTAAGGTCCTGGAAGAGACGTATAAAAGGTGCATCTCTGCTGTCATTAAAATGAGCTGTGAATGCTACCATACTTATAGCCTAATTAAATTTATATTTCAATGATGGTGATTGGAGTAATAAAAGGCAGCAGCTAACTAGAGAGAACAGGTTTGAAAGAGGCAGACTAAAGTCATGCTGTTTTACATGTTTATCATACAAAGATGTAAAAGGATGAAATCTTTAAATACAGATATCAAGTAGTGACAGGATAGAAATCTCAATATCTTAATCCATTAAAGCATCCAGAGAAATACTAATGAGCTTAAAGGAACTGTCCCTTTTCAAAAAAACATGCTGTAGTTCTTCGCAATGATAAGTCGGTTAAATTCGAAAAAGTTGTTCATTTGAGAAGAAAAACATTTAAAACAAAATGATTTTGTTTATGCAATGCTGAAAAGTAGACATTCTTTGTGTTTATTTTTTAGTATAATATCCTTAAAGGTATTGTGGAGGATTTTTGCAATTATTTAAAAAGACCCAACCCTCTCCAAAAAAGCACATGCACAACCCTGTACCCGCTCCCGAGACGGAACGCCTATTACACACGGGCGAGAGATTAGATTAAATAAGATTAGATGAGCTTTATTGATCTCACAGCGGAATAATTCACTTGTTCACATATTGGCATAGAAGTCAAAGAAGGTGCAAACAAGGAGGAAAAAGGTGCATTAAGAATAAACAGTAAACGAGCGTGCACAAGCCCTTTTCTCCTCATGCACGCTCTGTTTAAAAGTTGCTGTTCTCATAGCTCATACAAGCTTGCTGTTTCCTAACCCCTAAATAAATAGTGGACTTTATATTGAACTCAGTTAATTGGCCATTCGGACGGATGATCACTGTTTTTTGCTACCCGTTGGTCACATAATTCCGCCTCCACCACACGGTGCCTGCGCCATCTGTGCTATTATTCGCCGCTGGCGGGTAGCGACAGCCTATGTTGACAGAGGGCCGCTTTGACAGCAAATCCCATAATGAGACTTCCACGCAAAGCATTCTGGGATATATCTGCCTCTTCTGAGGCCTTTCTTTTCTTTTCATACACTTTGTAGACACTTTTTCTCTTATGACCTTAAAGGAATAGTACACCCAAAACATGATTAGCCTTCATTTTCTACTCACCCCCATGCTGAACAACACTCTGGAGTACTTTTTTNTTTTGTTTATGCAATGCTGAAAATTAGACATTCTTTGTGTTTATTTTTTAGTATAATATCCTTAAAGGTATTGTGGAGGATTTTTGCAATTATTTGAAAAGACCCACCCTCTCCAAAAAAGCACATGCACAACCCTGTACCCGCTCCCGAGAGGGAACGACTATTAGACACGTGCGAGAGCGTGCACAAGCCCTTTTCTCCTCATGCACGCTCTGTTTAAAAGTTGCTGTTCTCATAGCTCGTACAAGCTCACTGTGTCCTAACCCCTAAATAAATAGTGGACTTTATATTGAACTCAGTTAATTGGCCATTCGGACAGATGATCACTGTTTTTGCTACCGGTTGGTCACGTAATTCCGCCTCCACCACACGGTGCCTGCGCCATCTGTGCTATTATTCGCCGCTGTCGGGTAGCGACAGCCTATGGTGACAGAGGGCCGCTTTGACAGCAATTCCCATAATGAGACTTCCACGCAAAGCATTCTGGGATATATCTGCCTCTTCTGAGGCCTTTCTTTTCCTCTCATACACTTTGTAGAAACTTTTTCTCTTATGACCTTAAGCCATTTCCAAAGAACCGCGGTGAGAAAGGTGAGCTTCAATAACTAACTGTCTGAAACCGTAGGCTACCACAGATATATGCCTGAAAGTGTGCATGAACAGAAAAAGATAGCTAACAGGACGAGCCCGTAGGATGGCCTTATGTAAACATATCACCCAAATGATTGACATTTAGGAGGACCACTTATTTAGATGATCCAGCAGGAAATAAAATATTGTCCTCTATACCTTTAAAGCAACAGTGTGAAGCTTTTGACTGGAGTATTAGCTTACTCTGGGATATATTAAATAATTTCCCCCATCAATTTTAAGAACGCTAAGAGGATTGGACCCAGAATTCAGACGAGACAGACAGTGATAACTTAAAAGGCATTCATTGAAAAAGCTGTATGCCGCTGCTCGTCAGGTGGGGCGGGTTCACTGGATACGCTGCCGGGATGTAGACTCAGATCAGTGACTACTGAAACTGGGGAACGACAATGAGCTTGAAGTCACCAACCTGGCAGAGTTAAGTATGTGCTGAGAAGAAGGAGTGAAGTCCAGAGGAGCGGAACCCTGCAGCTTGAAAATGAGCCGGTACCAGAGATCCAGGAGGGAAGAGGAGCAGTGAACCGCAGCAGCCAGAGCACACAGAGGGAACGAGGGATCCAGGAGGCATTATCCAAGCCAGGGGTTAGAAGACAGGTCTGAGTTCAGCAACAGGTGAAATCAAGGTAAATCTGGAAAATACAGAACAGAGCAGAACAGGGGCGGCCAAAACTCAGAAGTCCGGAGGCCGAAACAGGTCAGGATCGGGGATAACAAACAAATACAGAAAATGCTAGAATTCAACTTGCTGGAAGCTGGAATAATCTGGCACCATTAGCTGGAAACTGGTGGCATTAATAGCATAAGAAACAGGTGGATCTGATAAGAGAAAATTAGGCTGGTGTGGCGCAAAGCAGATGAGAGGAGGAGGAGGAGTAAAACCCAGCCTATGGTGTCAAGATCTTGACATCAATATGTGACACTTAGCATGTATTGACACACCAGGCCGCTCTACCTTCACCTTTCAGTAAGTACGGTTAGAACACTATCCAGAGGAGGAAATGAATCTGGACAGCCTCTAGCCTTACAGATGGGTTACACACCCCTAAAAAGTAATTGTTAGAGAGAAAACAGATTGGACTCTTACCCTATCAAACATATTTTCAGTTCTCCGGTGCAAGATTTGGGGGCTGCTCAGTGGTGCCTTGCAGCAAGAAGGTTCTGGGTTCGATTCCCGGCCTGGGGTCTTTCTGCATGGAGTTTGCATGTTCTCCCTGAGCATGCGTGGGTTCTCTCCGGGTACTCTGGCTTCCTCCCACGGTCCAAAAAAAAACAAAAAACATGACTGTTAGGTTAATTGGCTTCTCTAAATTGTCCTTAGGTGTGAGTGAATGGTTGTATGTCCTGTTTGTCTCTGTGTTGCCCTGCGATGGACTGGCGTCCTGTCCAGGGTGTAACCCACCTCTTGCCCATTGACAGCTGGAGATAGGCACCAGCACCCCTCGCGACCCCAATTGGGACAAGCGTGTCAGATGATGAATGGATGGTGCAGGATTTGATTTCCAGCGTTACATTTTGTCTTGTCTTTACAGGTAATTGCATGACATGTTGGTCCAAAGTGGTCTGTTAGTAGATTCCAATACACAATTGCTTGCATATTGCTTTCAGGGGCACTATCAATGGAAGCATCCTTAATGGCTAAAAGTTACACACAGTGTTTTTTTTTTTTTTTCAATTTTTGTCAATCAACTTTGCCACGTTTATTGTCAAAATGCACACAATGATAAATGCTAAAAGTAAGCCTTGCAAAAGTGTTCAGGACATTAGAGGCCCAGCCCATACTGTATTTAATGGTTTATATGGGGGTCTAGCATAAATGTAGTGCAGAATTGTGAAGAGATGGATAGTTTGTCTTTTTTATTAGTTTGTGTGAAATAAACTCCTGAATCAATTCAAGTTTTCTTCAGGGTTACATTCCTCTGCACATTTAGAGACTGACTTTTCTCTGATTCTTACTTGCAAAGATGCTCAAACTTTGTCATTATTTGTATCTTGAACTTGGCCAGTTTATCACATTGTTATTCATTCATTGTAGTTATTCCACTGGAAGGTAATCCTCAGAAAGGTTTGTTTCCAGAATGGTCCTGGAATTGGCTTCTATTAAACATTGAATACAAATTCACATTTTTCTTTTTCTCAAAATGCCAAATACAATTTTTTTTCATCTCCTTTACTGTTTCTTTTCTTTTTACTTAATCTAGCAAGACATCTAAATCCTGCAAAGGGGAGAACAGAAAGACAAACACAACTTTAACACCAAAGATAAAGTTATAAAGCAGCAGGATTTAGGGTTAAAGGTATGTCACAGAGAGATTTCAGTCTTGTTACGGCATCTGTATGTAAATGAGAGCAGGCATATTATGATTCAGGTGGTATTAGTATACAGAGTAGGTGAGCACAGCATGTAGGACAGAAGAAAACAGATGTAAAGAGCAGGAACAAAGCAGAGGAATGGCCATGAATATGCTAATTCATGCATGATGTTGACAGTGACATTTGCTTGCTGTTCCAGCAGGCTTTTGTTCTGGTCACTAGTTTGTGTGTTGTGGTAGCATCTGTTGGTATTCTGGTTTTCATCATCAGGTTCTGAAGGGATTTCTTTTTTTAATTTTCTTCAGAGGACTTCTCTATTGATTTTGCATGCAGAATTTGGCTAAAACCTGAGAAAGAGGAGCATTCAGACATGTCTGTCCTTCATCGTCAACAATTTGAGCACAGTTAAGCTGGGCATACACTGTGTGATATTTTTAATCATTGTGCTCAGCTACAACTCAACCTGTGCGACGAAACCGCGGTATGGAGTGAATTTTCTGCCAAAACGTTGTGCACGAAAAAGCATGTTGCAAACATACACACGTAAAGCATGTTGCACACAAAAAAAGCATATTTCACACAAACAAATCTTATCACTCACAAACATGTTGCACTTAAATAAATATTGTTTACAAATAAAACTTGTGTTACAAACTCTCATCAAATGTCACACACAAACTGTCCTTACATGTTGCAAACACAAAAAAATGTGTTTTACAAATCTGACTCTAAGGTTGCACTCAAAATATAATTTAAAAATTGTCCCTGCGTGCAAAATGATCTCTGCTCGCATACAAAACAGCCTCTCCTCATGTTCAAGACAAAAAGTCCTGTTGAAGCTCCACTTCCACAGCAGGATTTGTCCATGAACACCTCATGACGACCGACTGAATTTCAAACGTTTGATTTTCTCCCGACCTTACGATTCCTGATGGGGAAGTGGTCGCAAGAGGCTAATCGCCCCTCGTTGCCCCTCGTTGCCCTTTGTTGCCCCCAACAACGAGGTTGAAATTTGGCCCGAACAAAAAATTCTCGCACGACTGGAGAATCGGCCCGAAAAGGGCAAAAAATAATCAGTCAAAAATAAACAAAAAAAAAATATGTAAAACAAGTCATATACAACATAAAATAATATAAAAAAAACAATATTGATAATATAATACAATTAAGAAATTGTTAGAGAAAAAAAATGGGAATATTAAAAACATAAAGGCATCCGCTCAGCTTGAGGCAAAGGCCAGTGAATATTGAGAAAAGCTTGGCAAATTGCCGATCCCCTCTAGTTTTCAGACAGAGGGGAGCTAATCCTTTCAAGTATTTAAAAACTATCTAAGAATCTTTAAATGAATCCTGAAGCTGAATAGAAACCTGTGCAGCGAAGCCAACACTGTCATGTTTGGCTTAAGGTGCCTAACCCACATGCAGAACACTCAGAGGCAGGAGAAAAGTTCAACAGTTTATTGAAATGTTTGAACACAATTTATGAACAGATCCAGAGGGGAACTCGTCTGGCCACGAGTGGGTTCTGAAAACACACAGAGTTATAAGATCCAGGACTGGTCACGAGTGGGTTCACTGCAGAGCGGGACAGAGGAGTTAGTGGAGATCCAGGTAATTTGCAGGTTGAGAGAGAGCAAGGCAGTACCTGTTCTGGAGTTGAGCAGAGCAGAGCGGCTGAGGGGGGGGAACCTTGAGGGTCCAGAGGCTGTCGGCAGGCTGAGGGCTAGGCAGAGGGAGAGCTTAATTTGAGTGTTGGCAGATAACTGATCTGAGTTTCCTTCCAGAATCTTCTGAGAGCGGGCAGGCAGGGCTTTGACAGGAATTATTCTCCAAGGTTCTTCTGAGAACGGACAGGCAGATAACTGGCAGAGAAACTCTTCAGGATTTCTGGTTTCCGGCAGGTTCGATCTAGGAAGCAGAGAAGAGAGAACAGATCAGGTTCAGGTTTTCAGGGAGTCAGAGGTTCAGACAGGCTGGTTGGCTCAGGCTTGCTAACCGTTACTGGCAAACACTCAGGCCCTGGAGAGAAGTCCTCTGGCTCCTTAAATACGGATCTCCTGATGAGCAGATGAGCGACAGGTGGTTGCAATCAGCCCCGGCTCCAGGAGATCTTGTACGCCCTCTGCTGGAGAAAGTGGACAGACCTCCAGATCCCAACAAACACAGGATTCATGTGCTTTTCTTTATGACCAGATTCAAAAAGCTGCAGCATTTTGAATAAAATGCAAAGCTCAATGAAAGCCTGATCAATAGAAAGTTAAGCTTAATTCATTATTATTGCAATTCCAGAACATGTTTTGCAAATTGAACTTTGAAAAACTTATTGTTTTATAAGATTTCATTTTATCAACTTATTTTTTTCTCTTTTGTTTATATTTTATTTTATATAACTTTTTTGTTTGATCTTTTTTTATAATTTACATTTATTTTATTCAAGTTTCTCCCTTTTCAGAGTGTTACAAATTGCATTTTTTTATTAAGTTTTGCAGATTATATTTTCTTTATTTCAAGCACAAAAAATATCATTGTTATAGCAACCAAGCTACTGTTAGCTTCATTTTATTAAAAATCTGTTACTGTTATAAAACAAAAGGGCATTTCTGGGAGACAGACAGTTAAAATCAAGTTAAAGCCAGATAACGCTAACAAATTGTGGTACAAAACTATGAATATCTGAACAGTTGCAAGCAAGAACTACCTATTGGTTTGATCACAGGAGCTCCCTAATACCATTTTTCAACCTTAATGGTGAAAGTATTAATTTAAAATCAGAAACGGAAGTCGCAAAAGTGTGGGCTTGATGTGATATCTGCATTTGGGTGTGTAATGAACATGAATCCGGGGTAGACCTCTTCAAAAAATAACAATTTTTGATTTTCATAGCAGACTGGGCGATTTCCCATTCTTTCAAACCTTACTACCTAAAAAATCATAATAATTTTTTTCTCAGACAATGTTTATGCCTGCTCCAAAGGCCCTGAGAATATAACCGTCTAGATAACGAAAAACCGGGGGGTAGGGTAGAGAATTTTGCTATAACTTCTAAAATAAAATAGACTTACAAAGCTGACTATAATACCAATTTAAAGCTAATAAAATTATCTTACAGTTCATGTAATAATTTGCTTGATTTGCATATACATCATATCATATTTGGGGGGGAAAAAAAGCTCATAAAAGAGAAAATGTATTTTTCCTGATTAAAATTATTAAATCTTCAAAAATTCATAATGTAGTCAAATCTGACTAAAATAAAGTTATTTTCTTTGTTTATACATTTTATTGTAAGATATTGGTATTTTCTTTACTGATGTTGTATCCATTAACTGATGTAAATTGCAAATTTGGGGGTAAGTTTCAAGTTTTCACTATAAAAATTGATGCAATCCAGTCTGCTATAAAAATCAAAAATTAGTATTTTTTGAAGAGGTTTAGTCAGGGGCCAATTCACCACTTTGCCTGCGGCTAACAGAACAAAAGATTTTGAACTCCTGAGGCCAGATATTAATGAAACTGTCGGATTTCAGAGAATTGGAGTGGTTTAATGCGTAAGCTATTTCCTCATGATACACAAGCCCCGCCTGCAAAAAAAAAAAAAAAAAAAGGTTCAAAGGTCCATATAAGGACATATGAGTCAGGAATTAGTTCTCAAAGAATGACAAAATTAAAATGCCGGAGCATTCGGCCCCTAACCTGATAAAACATCTGCTGACCCAAAGATTCCCCTGAAGCAGATTCTCATATTGTTAATGTTTCCCATACAGTTGAGCTGTTTAATGCCATCTCTGGGTTTTAATAAGTCACTTATGGAGCACACAGATGCTCAGTTCTGTAACGCAGCCATTGTTACAGAGGCGGTTTCATCATCTATACATTTTTCTCTATGCCAAATAATATTGACTGCTCACATTTAATGCCCAGGCCAGGGGACACTCCCCCTCTGTACAATCAAAACAGAAAGATTCTTTACAGCCAAAAGAAAAACAGAAAAACCTCTTTGCTGAAATAAGGAGTGATATGCAGAATGTAAAATACTTCAGCTGGATTTCCATAACAAACAACATTCTGATCAGAGTTTTGCACACATAAAATTCACTGTGAGATGTCTATATCTGGAATATTTTGGGTGAAACTAACGGTGTTAAAACATTATGAGCTGAATGGTGAGATGTTTTTTTTTTTCTTTTTTTTTTTCTTATCTGTGAGAGCAAACAGGGAGCTGGTGTTTAAGACCAGTAATGAGAAGATTGTCCATCTACAAATGAGTTCTACAAGTTTTTGAATCAGAATGGTCACTACTTGTTTAATAAAAAGTTCTACTGGATTCACTTTGTATTAGTCTTTTTCCTGCTTCACAAAGGTAGGCAGCAGCTTGAGAAAGCCATGATGGCAATTACTGTATTTTACATCCAAGTAGCATGCAGTTCTTCATACACACACACACACATCAATTTCAAACAGATGGTATCGGTATGGGCCAATACTGCACAGCCAGGTATTGGGTATCGTATCGAAGCCAAAAAATGGCATAGGTGCAACACTAATATATAAATACAGTTGCAGCCATTCAAAATGGTCCTTCCTGGTCAAATGTCAACCTATGGCAGCCCACTTGCCTCCATCTTCCAGCCAGTGGAGAGATCCCCTCTTGCATATTTTTTTACTCACTGAATTACAGGGTCTGACCAGGAGATGGCACTTCTCTTTAGATCTTAATGACAGAAAGAATATTTTAGTGCAAATATTGATGTTTAAAAAGGTCCCATCCAGCCAAGGTCCCATCCACTAAGTGGGGAAATTTTTAATGGCTACAACCGTATTGAAAATAAATAAACCACCACTGGACAGCTTGAAAAATTACAAGAAATCAGAAGATGTTGAAATAAATGTCAGGTGAAAGCTTTCCAGAAGATTTAGAGATTCGAGACCAGCCACTGAGCTGTATTTGGTAAATCTCTGAGCGTGAATTTATTAGAAGTTTGGTTACAGTCATAACCCCAGTGGAGGCTGTGCAAAATCTTGGTTTTGTAGAAAAGTTTAGCATCAGTTTATCTTCACCAAAAGCCTCTGTTGGACTTACATTTATAAAGCCGCATTAATTAGACCCTGCACTAATGGCTGTATCCTACTGGGTACCCCATAGTCCCAGAGATGTCAGCTGTGCCAGGCTGCTTCTGGAACTGATCTCTTGCTAATCTGTTATCACCCCTGTTATCTAGCAGCGTGGTACTCCCCACTGGAGGATCTCTCTTTTATTAAGGTTAACAAAATCTTTAGAGATATTCATTATGGTCTTCTGCTGACTCATTTTACGTGTCATTGTTACTCAGATCTGATTTATTAAGACATTTGCCGTACACTAACACTACTACTACCACTCTGCAACTTTAGCCATTTTCTGCACTGACTGCCATTAGCTTGACTGCTGCTCAGAGCAAAGCTATTCCAGGAGCTGCATAAATAAAAGTGAAAGAGCCAGCTATAATTACACCCCCACCCCCTCATTTCAGCATCATTATATTCCGCTCTGGTTCTTGTAAAGGTTATATCCCAACTGAAATTAGCATCTTCATCTTTAATGTCTTCTTCTCAAATCCTCTCCCCTAATTTCAGCAGTATCCCCTCAGCTCAATATCAGGTTTGAAACAGTCTTAGCAGTTATACACAAGTTAGGCGTCTTAAATAAGTTTTAAAATTTGTAAATGCTATTGAAAATCACCTACTTCCTGCTGAAATACAAGATGTTGTGCAAAATAATTTAACTCTATGAGAATTGTGATATACTGTACTTCTGTTTTAATCTCAACCCATCCATCTTTTTCTCCTCTTGCAGGATAGTGGGGTCAGCAGATGGCTGTCTCCAGTGGTCAATAGTCATAGTACACTTTGCACAAAATAACCTAATTTGATGGGTTCATTTAACATGTATGTTTTGGGGAAGTTGGACAGTGTTGTAGAGAGAACACACACTTGTAACATGCAAACATGCAAGCGAGATGCGGTGCTTTATGGAGTACTGAACAAAGCCCCTGGTCTCGATGTACTGAAGTAAGATTCATTTATGACGTCAAAATTCTGCCAAAAGCGCACACAGGTAAGGAATATTCATACGTCCAGATTTATAATTAAAGCACAGGCATATAACCTACTCAAAAAAAATGGGTTGACACTAAACACTCCTGTTTTGAATGCAGACAACATAGAAATTATCTTTGGACTAGCGCATTTTAAAAGTGAAATCACAAACAATAAGGTAAACACCTCTGTGTTTTTTTTTTTTTTTTTTTTTTTTTATTAAGATTTGTCATTTACTCACATATCAAAGAAGTTTCTAGGATTTCCTTCTTTCAGTTCTGGAATATTGCAAACGTTAGAAACATCCTGTCCAATGGTGATGGTGAGTAACTAGTCCAGTCCGATGACAATTAAGAAAAGATATATTATTTCTCCTATCTTAGCTTCCCCTTATCAGCTTACTGTTAAAGCCAGGGTAGAATCTATAATCATCCTTCTCACAAATGAAATCAAGCTCAATCTTATATCAGAGATTGGATTGCTCCTAATGTTACAAACATGTATTTCGCTCTCAATCTTCTTCTTAAGGCAAGTCTTAAAACTCTTCCTTGTAATAAAGCGTATGTTTGATTGGCTCAGGTTATCCGGCGTTATCTCTATAGTTATGCTTCTATAGGCTTAGACTGATGGAGGACATAAGGACCACTTTTTATCATTCTTGGCAGCTGGAGTCGGAGCTAAATGCTGAAAGGAAAAAGGTGCAGGAAGCAGAGATCTACTTACGCTCAAAAGATCAGGAGATCGCAGAACTTCAACAAGAAAATACCAAATTATCAGAAAACCTGTAGAAACATGCTGCCGAGCTTGAAAAAAGAAGGCTGAGCTTAAAAATGCCAACAAAAAAGCCTGGCATCTGGAGTTTTTTGGTAACTGCTCTCAAGCAAAGGGTGCAGGATTCTGCGATATGCATAACCTTAAAAGATAAGGAGATTGCAGCACTTCAAGTGGAGACTGAGCTAACATGGTTAAGGGATGCTGAGCTCAGCTTAAGCTCCACAGAAGAGAAGAGAGCAACACTTGAACAAGAAAACACCACATTATTAGAACAAATTAAGAATCTCTCTGTCTTGCTGCAGAAAACGGAGGCAGCTGTTCTTGCTGAGATGGCAAAAGCAAAGGAGGCTGAGTTCTGTTTAGCCCAAAAAGTGCAGGAAACCAGTGAAATCAAGGCTACTTTGGAAAAAATGGAGAAAGATTTGAAGGAACAGCAGCAGCAGTTGGAGCAAGAAAAATCCCATTTTATGGCCAACCAGCAACAAAGAGATCAGGGGGAGCAGCTGAAAAAGCAGTTGGAGTTACGGAAAGCTGAATTAGAGCAGGAGGACGCTTCTCTGCGTCTGAAAGAGCAGGAAAACCACCAATTACATCAGGATGCTGCAAGAAAAGTCATGGAACTGGAAATTAGTCTGCTTGCTGAGAAAGACCGAACAAAGGAGGCTGAGATATGCTTAGCTAAGAAAAAGCAGGAAACCAGTGACTTAAAAGCTGATTTGCAGAAGATCTGGGTCTGGGCCCAGAAAAGGTCCAGTCTCCTGACAGAGCAGCAGAACACTCTTAGAGATATGGAAGCAGCTATGAAAGACCTTCAGGAGGATCTGCATGGTGAGAGGCAGCAGTGGCAAACCGAGAAGGCCTGCCTTCAAGAGACAGTTGCAAACGCTAAGAAAGCTCTGACAGAGATGGAGGAGGAGAAGAAAACATCAACAGAAAGCCTTATGGAGGAGCTCAAAAATCTGAATCAGGAGATTGAAAAATCCCAAGGAAGAAAACCAAAAAAGAAATCTTTAAGGAAAAGAATTTCCAACTTCTTTAAAAGCCATCAGTCAGAAACCTCAAGAAAACTGTCCTCCAAACAAACTTAAAACTGACAAAAACATTTACTAAACCCCAAATCTCAAACCTTATTTCCTACACGCTTTACATTAACCCAACCAACCCCCCACCCCCTTCCCTATTGTTAGGATTCCAGTTTGTGGGGCTTGTTTTTGTTCTTTTGTTCTTGTTTTTGTTCTTTCTTTTCACCTCACACCTGCAGCCTATTGGATCATTACTCCCTGAGGAGTATTTAAGGGGCAGACTGTCTTCACTTCCTTGCCAGAGTGTTTGCCTGTATTGGGTGCTCTAGCCCCTCTGAGTTTGCTGAGTCACTTTGAGTCTGAGTTTCTTCAGAGCTCTTTCAGCGCTAACCAAGCTTTGTCTTTGATTCTCCGGCAGGAATTTTCCAGATCGACTGGATAAGCTGGCCCTTCAAGTCTTGGAAGGGAAACAGTCATCACACTGAGAAAAGGAGATGGATCTCCTCATCTGCACGCCGAGCACTTCAGGAACCAAGTGTCAGTTTGCTCAACTGCTCCTCAGGATCTCCTTAGTCTGCCTGTCTGCCCTCCAACGTACTAAACCTTCTACAGACCAAGCCTCCAAAAATGGGATCTCAGAAACGCTCTGCAACTACCACTGTGTGTCCAAGTTACCTTGTATTCAGACCTTCGCCCAGTATCTCACAGTCCTTGAACTCACAACTCTTATCTCCTTGAGTTTCCGCTTCCGGTTCACCTGACCGCAGGAACCTCTTCAAGCTGAAGAACTGTTTTTTTTTTTCCAATCTCTGTAAAGTATTTCTTCAATTAACTGTTAAAACTTTCTTGGTCTCTGTGAGTGCTTCTGCATGTTGGTCAAACATATTTGAACCATCATGACATCTATAAATGTTACCCTTAACTTTCATAACTCTTCCTTTAACCCTTAACTTCCCAGACCCCTTCACAGAATCCATAATCCAGTCCATAATATTTAGCCCTTCACCCTCCATAAAACTTTGTGGTTCACTTTAACTAAAAAAGCACTGCCTCCATACCAGGGCCTTTTTCTGAGGTAGACTCCTACCTTGGTATTGATTAGACCCTGGTAAACAGAATGGCTGCACGGTGGAACAGTGGTTAGTGCTGTTCCCTTGTAGATGGATTGCATTCTACATGGAGCTGCCATACTCTCCCGTGCCTGTGTGGGTTCTCTCCGGGTGCTCTGGCTTGCCCACCCTTTCTTTGTCTTCTTACGTCACACTGATAATGTATTTATACAAAAAAGTATATAATTATTATAAATAAGATAAAAACAAAGCAGATTTTTAAAAAATCCTAAAAAAAAATTCAAAACACCTTTACACAAAGCTCCATTACACTTCAAACACACACACACACACACATAATAATCCTGCCACCAGGGGTCCACAGTCTTAATGTGCTCCTGGTGCTGGTCCCAAGCCCAGATAAATGGAGAGGGTTATGTGAAGAAGAGAATCTGTTTTCAATTATCAAGATAATATTCATACAGTTATGACATTTTTTTAACATGATTTTTTTTTTTTTCTGTTTGTTTGTTTTTTTACATGTTGATATATATAAATTTTCCAGTATAAATGATTGGGTAGCTGTGAATGAGTAAAGCTTAGTGCTGAATTACAAAGCAGGCTTAAATCAGAATGCAACCTGGCTTTCACTCAGTTATTTGAAGACATTTCAACACCTATCCAGGAGTCTTTGTCATTTCGGTTGGCGTGCACCAGAATAATCAGTAGTTGGAGTGG
>NW_015150622.1:1288572-1327884 GCF_000732505.1 Cyprinodon variegatus
AATTATCAAGTTATTCCTGCAAAAAGTTCTGATGCTGCAGGGGCAGGTAATGAGTGCTTGGAGCATGCTCTGGTTCTGATGCCAATTTGTTTCAGCCTTCATCCAGTCTCATGTAGAAGGGCTGGTCATATCATAGGCTATTTGCATTACAATAGGGACATTTAGGAAGGTAGAGTGAATACACAAACTTGAAGAGGGGAGGGGGGCTTGCAGGAAAACTGAAATTCTCTGGGACTTCTAGTGTTAAAGCCGATTGTTCCTAGGTTTAAACGGGTTTTTCAGCCTGTGGGAAAGGGGTATCTGCTGACACGACTGCAGAGAGATCATGAGTTGGATGTTGTCAGTTTGCCTGTGGGGATTCTTCCATGGTGGAATCTACTTTCCACATGTGTCTGCTTCATATAAATGTATGCCTATGTGTACATGGACTTTAATAAGTAACAAGTAAGTGTTAATTAGTTCTTACTCTATTCATTTAAATCATACAGATAAAAGCAACTCTGGCCAGACACGGGTTAATAGAAATTAAATGTCAAATAAAGTTTTTAAGTTTAGGGATTTACAGAAAGCTGGTTGGCATTGGAGGTAAAGAGAACCAGTTGCATATTACTGCCACCCACTGTAGTGCACTTTCTCTAAGGCTGATTGTTGCAGAGCTTCAAGCGTAATGCTAAAGCATGCTGATGAATTTTATGGGATGCTTATTATTTCTGTAAATCAAATCCTGGGGCTCTAAATCCTTGGGTTATTTGTGGAAAAACAGCTTACACGGAACGCTGCTAAAGGGAAACCCCAAAATGCCTGCAACTGTAATTCATCCAGGGGATTAATGCAAATGTAATGTAACTTTTCAGATTTTATTTATGAAAGCGTTATTTTGTAGTAAAAAAAAAGCCTATGAAATATATTGGGGTTTGTGGTGAAAACAGGACGAAATGGGAAGCACCCCAAAGGTTATGAATGCAAGGTACTGTATAGGAAAAATCCATTTTACCTGTACTTAAGACCTGGGCTGGGGTTGTAATTGCATTTGCAAATAATCTCAATTTCACAAAATGCAATTTTCAAATTGCACATACACTCAATTTATGTCACATTACATTCAACAAAAGTAAGACACTAACTTCCTCCCTCCAACGTTTTTGGTGGTGGTAAAAAGGTTTAACGATGGTTTGCCAACATAAAAAAGGGTCGAAAATGTTGCAGCTAAAGAGCAGATCCCTGCATGCGAGTAGATGTAAAAACTTTGCAATTGTAAAAAAGCCCTACAATGAACTCCACACAATAAAGCTTTAAATGTCATCCCAACAATAAACCCTGGATTAAAACATCAACATACTTGTTAGTACAGAGGGAAATCTAAATAAAATTGCATTCGCAATATTAGTTAAAAACATTGCAGTTAAGATTTTTGGCAAAATCAATGAGCTCTACCTGAGCCCCTTATTTGTTTAATACAGCCAACATTTTTGTCTAGACAGTAGGAAAATCAGGTATTGATTTAGCCTTTTCATGATAATGTTAGGAAATTATGTAAAATAATTCAATTTCGTGTAGCTTATCCTGAATAGATTTTGTTCTTGCTCAGAACTTGAGCTCTTCTTCCACTATCAACATAAAAAGCTATCAAACATCTGCAGCACCTATTCACCATCTCCCAGTTAGCAGTCTGTGTGGGCCAGACACAGTTGCTGACAGAGCAGACATTTCCCCCCATTTTATTTTTTTAACAGTGTCCCATGGCTATAGATGTGATGCATAAGCGAAGGGAGAATTTCACACTTCTTGGGAGAAATGCTGGCCAATAACATTTATATTAAGCTCAGTTACAATAGAAAACTTTTAAAAGAAGCTTAAGTTGGTCAGGTTTATATTTTTTTTTATCTTTGCACCATTTAAAGGATGGGTTTTCTATAGGATCTCTGTTAAGGCTGAAGTATATTGATTAATGCATGAGGCTGATTGTAAGCAAGTTAGGCACATGTTCCCTGTGGTTTCATATTGTTCTTTTTTTTATGTGTGCATGGTGCTTATTAGCACCCCTGTCACATATAAAGGGTCCAGGATAATTTGCATACTGAGACATTTTAATTAAAGACACACTTTCCAGACCAGATATTTGCAGCCATTGACACTTTCTCTACACAAACTCTAAGTGTAGGCTGAATCAGCTTGATTGGGGATAAGGCTAAAGCAGTTTCCGCCACCAAAGGGTTGCATCAAGAGTGCATTGTTTTGAAGTTTTCTTTCCTAATGAAAGGCTTTAAGCACAAAGTATTAGTGAATAGTTCAAACAATCCTTTTAAGAGTTAAAATGGATCAAGCTGATAAAATAAAGAAGACAATTACAGTATTGTCATAGGCATTTAAAATTTTATCCATGATCTCACAAATTGTGTCCTGGTCAACACTGCTAACTTCTTTATTTGCTGGGTATCTATTTTTACGATTCTTTAGGATAAATACAAGCTGTATTTTTTACTTCAGCTTCTCTGTAAATCCAATAGATTTGTGAAGGTGTTGTTTTTTTAAACATTAGTTTACAAATCATAAAAACACAACATCCTGCAGAGAACTGCTCAGACCACTGTCTAAGGTATGAAAGACAATAGCACACCTATGATCTCATACTGTACATATGGATATTCTCATAGCCTCAGATAATGGACTTGTATCTGTACATGTCCGGTTAGATCTCAGTGCTGCATCAGATCAGAATCAAGTTTATTGGCAAGTAGGTTTGCACTTACAAGGAATTTGACTTGGAGTTGATGGTTCAGAGAAATTAGATATATACACAGAATACAAGATCTATAGTTATATACAATATAAAACATACAATATGCATTTGAAACAGTTAATCATAATATTCTTTTATATATACTTTTAGAAAGAATTAAAGGAACAGCGCTAGACTGGTTGACATTGTATCTATCTGACCAATTTCAGTTTGCTCACGTTAATGATAAATCTTGCTCACGCTCCAGGGTTACCTGTGGAGTTCCACAGGGATCAGTGCTAGGACCAATTCTCTTTACTATATATTTGCTCCCAATCAGTAGAATTATTAGAGAGGATGGGATTAATTTCCACTGCTATGTTGAGGAAATTCAGCTATATCTGTCTATAAATCCAGATTAAGCTAACCCATTACATAGATTACAGGAATATCTTGAAGCCATAAAAACCTGGATGACTTTATATTTTCTGTTTTTCATTGAAACCAAAGTGATATTCTTTGGACCAGAGTCTTTGGAAAAGAAGGTGATCATTCAGTCACTTTATTTGGATGGGATTAAACTGATCTCAGATAATAAAGTAAAAGATCTTGGTGTTATTTTATTAGGACCTGACATTTAAATCTCACATCAAAGAGGTTTCAAGAATTTCCTTCTTTCATCTGCGGAATATAACAAAAATGAGAAATATCCTGTCCAGAGGTGATGCTGAGAAACTAGTCCGTGCATTTGTTACTTCAAAGCTGGACTTTTGTAATTCTTTACTATCAGGCTTTTAACTACACAAACTGTAGTTAAAAGCCAAAATGCTGCAGCCAGAGTTCTGATGAAAATTAAAAAGAGAGATCATATCTCTTCTATGCTAGCTTCCCTTTGTTGGCTTCCTGTTAAAGCCAGAATAGAATTTAAAATTCTCCTTCTAACAAATAAAGCCTTAAATGGCCAAGCTCCATCTTATATCAAAGATATGATTGTTCCTTATGTTCTTAACAGAGGACTTCGCTCTCAATCTGCAGGTTTACTAGTGGTTCCTAGAATTCCTAGAAAAGGCAGATCTTTTGGTTATCAGGCTTCTGTCCTGTGGAACCAACTACCAGTAGTTTTTGTCCAGTTTAAGACACCCTATCTACTTTTAAGGGTAGGCTTAAAACTTTCCTTTTTGATAAAGTTAGAGATAGCTCAGGATAATCTGACCCACAATATGTATGCTGTTAATGACTTAGACTGCTGGAGGACATAGGGACCCATTTTCCTCATTCTGCTTCATTCTACTTATATTCCCAAATTTTGCATCATTTCTCAGTTATCGGTAACATCTGACATGTTATCAGTGTATATTTGTCTGATCTCATGCAGCCATATGGCACCTCTAGATCCTTAAGAGCTGATGCTCATCTGTGCTTATTTGTCCCAAGGTCCAGGTTAGTTCATTCTGGTGATCACAGCTAAATTATAGAACCAGCCCCCCTTTTAATAAAATGTAAGGGATTAATCTTTTTGGCTTTTTATGTTACCGTCTTATGCTGTGTTTGTATTTTCTTTTTAAGTTGGAATTACTTTGAACAGTTTTTGTGTGCGCCACTTTGGCAAGCTGCCGTTGTCCTTAAATGTGCTATATCAATAGATTACATTTTTAAAATTTTTTATTTGATTATTTAACTAAACTGAATTCATTTTAATTGAACCTGTAAATCTCAGGAAGACATGGCCGTTCACCTGCACTAATAGGCCATGCCAAATTTAATCATAATTCTGCGGTTCTGCAGAGATTCACAGCTCAAGTGAGAGAATCTGTGCAGAGAAAAAAAACTATTTATCACTCACATCACAAATGTGGCAGTTATGAAGTAATGGAAACAATAAAGCCGATTATCACAATTTTTTTTAAAGAAATCCAAATTTCAGATGGGTCAGATGAGGCTTAAACTGAATGTTTTGAGCCTATATGGAAAACTAAATGAATGGAAGAAAATTGACATTTTGCAGTTGGGATACTAGGGATTATGAACATAAAGGCTCATCTAGTCTTTAAGTAAATTTTGACAAACAGTACTGCAGAATCATTTGCATTTTTTTTAGCAACAGACTTTATAGCTGGGATTGCAGGTTACTGCAGTCAAAGCCCCACAAATTAAATTCGGCTCTTAAAAAGAATAATTTATAGGGCTGTAAGCGTCCTTAGGACTCCGGTTACATTAATTAGTTCAGTGTTATTGCTAAACAGCACAAACAGAACTGCATTCAATCAAATTTGGTAAAGATACACATTTTTTATTACTGCAAAAATAACTGCCCCACCCTTCTGTTTACTACCCTGCGTGCTTCGTTCCCAGATGGTGTTGGCAGCATGCTGCGGTTTTGGAGGGTTGGGGGGGCTTGAAGTTAACCAGGATAGATGTAATGGGAGTTAATAGCTGGATGGATGGAGCTAAATGCAGGACAATGCTGCAGGGAAAAACCTGTTAGAGGCTGCAGAAGACTTAAAACTTGAAGTTGAGAGCATACAGACATAGTAATGGAACATTTCATATAATATATAAATACATCTGATTAATAATCTGTAGCAATGATTAAAAATAACTGCTAAAAAAAAACAATCTCATACTGTTTGATACAGCTTGAGATGTTTTCCAAAGAAAAAAATTATCATTTTTGAATATGTTGAGGTTATACCATACTCCTAACAAAGTTTTAAAAATGTTTGGTTGGAAATACAGTATGTTCCCTATTTAGATTACTTTCAAACTTTAAAAAACTTGAAGTGTTTTCTTTCACTATTTTCAAACTTTAGGCCTGAACGTGTTGTTTCAAGGGAAAAGCATGGAGCTGGTTTAACCTTATTTGTTCAAAAGATTTCATGATAATGATCAATTTATTATAAGCATCAGAGTTACTCGTGGAGTACCACAAGCATCAGTGTTAGGGTTATTTCTCTTGATTATATTTATGTTTATAGTTGGTATAATTATCACACAGCATAGGATTTATTTCCACTATTTTACTGATGATACTCTGCCCATAAATTCTGATGAAACGAACCAGTTAGATAAACTACAGACATTTCTAAAAGACACAAAAACCTGGACCTCACCTAAATCATCCACAATCCCAACCAAGATTTACAGAGTTTTTTAAAAACATTTGAGTAACAATACTTTATATTCACTATTAAGATTTCCATCAAATTTTTAAAAACACATATTTTTTCCACTTGCACTGCTGCCAAACCTGCCGTTGAGCTTACATAAATTGTTTTCATGGAAGAAAAATCATGAAGTTTTACAGATAATAACTACTTCTTCAAAGATTTATTTAATGTATTTATTTAACAGGACCATAAATGGATGCATGCAAACATGAGGCTATTAGGAAATTAAGCAGCTTCTCCATCAGACTGGAAACAACCTGCTGGGGTCCAACTGGTCCAAGACCAGTCCAACTCAGTGAAGGTGGGACTCTACCAGAACAATATGTGTCCCTGCACATATAAACAAGAAAAAAAAAGGTGTATATCATAATGATTTGGATTAAAATGTGCTTTACTTAAACTCCAAAATCAACAACAGTCTCATTATGTTATTATTATTATAATTTTTTTTTATTTTAAAGAAACTTTCCAAACATATGATCAAGAAATCTTTGTTTTAATACAATGTAAACCAAATTTCACAGTTATATTTGTGTGCTAATTGTTCATAATATTTACAAAGCAATTATTTTTGATGAATTAATAGACTGATAAGCAGATCGGATTGGTAAAATATAAAAATGCTATGTCATATAAACTGAAGAGCTGCAGTAAATCCTAATAGTCTCTTTTCTGATGAGACATTCTGAGTTCAGATTTATGGACGTGAACGTATTTGTTGACTCTCTGATGCCTGGATTTATCAGGATTCTTTAATCAGCCATCGTTTGTTCTCAGTTGAAGGCCTAATTTCGATGAGTGAAAGATCTTATTCATTCTGCCTGTCTCATTCTGATCCTTTTATTCATCTGCTTTGTACTTGAGGACATTCTGCAGTGAGCCCTGTGCCAGAGGGATACAGCTTCAGTTCAAAGGTGCATTATTAGCATTTCCAGCCTCCTACTGTGCTCCATGAGCACCTCTTGTGCTGCACTTCATTACTAAATCATATAAGATCCATAGCCACCCCTAATCTCTCTGTGTGGTTTTCAATACTTTTGTTGTCATTAAAGGTCATTATTCATTAACTGCAACTGTTCTTTCCCTCCCCTCTTAAATCCATATGTGATCAGCTATTTAAATGAGTCCAACTAAACTACCTCTTTGTTCCTTGAATAAACCATAAATAGATTTGATTTGATTAAAGTTTAATGAACCCCCTGGGGGAAAGTGGGTCACGGCAGCAGTAGAGAAAAGGATATACTGTTAGTAAGTGCAGACAAAAATGGCTGCAGCTGTTGCCAGAAGAGAAAATAAAACAAAAAAAGATACACATTGATCGTATCCATTGGATTTTAGTTAAGAAGATTTTAATTGTTGATCAGTGTAATTTAGAAATGTATTAAAAAAACAACAAATGTAATCCTCAAATATCTTGGGAAGATAAAACTGCTATACTAAAATTTTAAACCATAACATGGATCTTTTCATCGCTTCCTGTAGGGCTGATATGGTTTGGTTATCTGAATATCTCTGGAGAGATAAAGGAGTTCCAGGAAAAGAAGCAACAGTATGATCATTTCATGTTGTCCTTTTAAACATATCCAAAGAAGATAGTAATCCTTAAAGACTGTTTTTTACTCAGTTTGGACAATTTTCTGTTGTTGGAAACATTGAAACTGTGGCAGGAATAACATATGATTGATTTATTTAGCTCAAGTAGAATATCTTTGAATACTTTAAATTATTTGATAAATTCCATATTTAGTTTAAAACATATTTAGAGTGTTTTTAATGATCTTCTTTCTTGCTAATGTTGATCTATGGTTGGACTAAAGCATGACCAAAATACAAATTAGGCATCATCTACTGACTTTTAGGACAGCCAATAGCGACTTTCATTTTCTGAGCAGTTGGCAACAATGAGTCCAATATTAGCAGTTCGCCTCGGGGTAAAATGTCAGAGAGTGCATCCAGTGAATCAAAACATTCACCTGAAGACGATCATATGCCAAAATAAAGTTTCAGCTGTCTTAGATTTATAATGCTAACAGCATGTATTAGTTACTTACTTTTTTCTATAGATATTCATCTGAAAGGTGATGCTATTTTGCTGTTTATTTTTCATTTTTCTCCGATGGGGGTGTGTGTCAGGTTTTAGCTGGAGGGTAGCTAGAAAGACTCATTGCTTTTTACACATCTTTGTTTTGGTCTGCAAACAGAGCTCAGTAGTCGCACCTAGTGGAAAAATCCTAAAAGGTTTGTCATTTCCCTTTAAAGGAAAAGTCCGGTCATATTCAGAATTCAATATTCTGAAAGCACTTTAAATTTGAAATTATTACATACTGTTTAATAAGTTTAAGAGTAATTTTCATTTGAATGTGCTTTACTGGAGATATCCATGTTCGTCAAAGAACACTACTGCCACCTTCCGGGTTGTGATGTCGCGGTGCGGGATCGGCTGCTGAGCAAGTCCCAGTGCTCTATCTGGCATTTGTCACTACGCGTTATTTTCCAAGTCATCTTGAAAACATTCTTCTTTGAAATGTTGGCTACATATTAAGTTTTTTTACTCTCTGGCCAGAAGTTTGATGGAAAATCCTCCCTCTTAAAGTTGGTAATCAAACGACGAACCCGTCTGTGGAGGATCATGAATAGGAAAAGTTAAATAACTTATTTTTTTCCCTTTTACCCGCTGAAATATGACATCCAACTGCCATGCACGTGGGTATTGTCAGTTTAACTAGCTTTGGCGAATTTCAATGGTGAAATCCTCTCAAAATCGTAAATAACTGTTATTTATTGCAGATGTGTCTAGTTGTTCCCATTGATTTTGCTTGTAAAGCGGGGAGAATGACACTAGGCTTACCGCACCATGATGTCACTGCTGGAAGGAGTGAGGTGTTCCTATATTTGTGCAAAAATGGCCAGTCCTGGAATCAGTGATTGCGACAAAAAATATTGTTTTCATTTTTTTTACTGATTAATGCTAAATTCATTCAATCACAGCAAACATATTAGTTTTAGGTATAGATAATGATCCATTGATCAATCCTTGCTGACCGGACTTCCCCTTTAACTTGCACATCTGAGGCCAACCGGAAGCTGCTTCGCTCTGCTGTGGAAAAATACCGATTTTTTTTTCTCTAGGAGATTTGCAAACAACAATCTGATTTCTATGGCTGCCTTTCTGAAGAATTATGTTTTTTTTTTTTTTTCGGTTCTTATGAGATATGCTGATGAAGATTCTCAGTCATCCAGGTCATAGTCATTCCGTAAAAGTAAAAAAAAAAATCCACTGGAAAATCCACTGGACTTGGTTTCCAAGATTTGAAGACGTTTTGCCACCTCTCCATGAAGCTTTCTCAATTCAAATGTCTGGCTCCGCAGTGAGTTTGAGTCTTTATATAGACAAGGCCTTGTATTGCTTGGAAACATGCAAATGGAAACTGATGAGTGGTTCTTATGAAAATTAGCCAGCACCTTAAACCACCACTATCCACCTGGACTTCAAACCAAGTCCAGTGGATATTTTTTGATTTTTTACGGAATTTGTTCAAGGAGATTCAACTTAAAAATCCTGATTAGTTTCGGTTGTTTGGAACAGCTATGTTAAGGTTGATATTTAATTAAGACACTTTAGTTTTGGCAAAAATCAATCAACCAATCAATCAATCAATACAGGACATTTCACTGAATTTAAAGTTCTGCTCACATCAAGTTCTTGACATATGTGGTCGACACTCCTTACCAGTTGGTGGCGGTAATGCTCACGTAACATTTTTGCCAACTGCCATTCAAATTTCAACAAGAAGAAGAAGAAGTTCTTGACATTTCCCATCCGCTCTCAAGTTTTTATTTATTTATTTATTTATTTATTTATTTATTTATTTATTTATTTATTTATTTATATATTTTACTAATTTATATAACAAACCAATAGTGTACAAAGTCTCGTTGAGGTACAGACATTTCAACATCGGTAGAGAAAAAAAATACACAGAAACATGGGGCTAAAAACAACAACAGATAGATAAACAAAAAGGCCAATGAATAAAAATAGAGCAAGATTTAATACAAAAGAAAAGTAGAAATACTGGCAGTTACATTTTTGGCAGAAACAGATTTCAAAATTTTCAATGAGGAGTAATACAATTTAAATTGATTGAGAAAAATTTCAAAACAAGGAGTAGAACCTCTCCATTTACAGCAATGTATATGATATTTGACAAGAAAAAAATTTATATTAGCCATATCTGAAATCTTACTATCAAGGTCATCAACATAATACAATACGTGGGTGATTGTTATTTCTTGGATGTCCTCAATTTTAAGGGACAACCAATTTTTGATGTCTCTCTATAGTTTAAAAGAAAAGGGACAGGGAAAAAAAGATGATTAAGGGAAAAAGGCACAGCATGTTAAATCAAATTTATATCTTTTATGCAAAGATTCTGCCACTGGGTAAATATTGTGCAAGATTTTAAAGTGTCTCTTTAACCTTTGGTGAAACCGGCCATTTAACAAATTTAGAGAATGCCTTCTCAATTAAGGGCAAATTAGTTGTCAAAAAACTATTATAATAATCATTAAATAATTTCAAGGCAATCATAAGTATACCATTATTACATTTTTTATCAATCACAAAATATTCTCCAATTTTCAATTTGGGTAAAGATGGAGTAACATTTGAATATCTTAAAGTGTTTTGGATGAGATAGATTAGAGCTTCAGGAATAGCTTTGCATACTTTGAAGAATTCCTTATAGCCTAAGTACAGCACAGATTAAATGTATTAGTAAACTCTCTATGATTTAGGAAAACACAGTGACTGTCCATTAAGTCAGTTACAAATACAATACCTCTTTCATACCAGTCAGTTTTAAAAATAGATTTTCTATTTATTAACATTGCTCTGTTATTCCAAACTACGGATCCATAAGGGGTGAAGTTATGAGTAAATATCATCTCTCAAGTACTTACTTAACTTATATTTTTGACTTCTGGTTTTAAGCGGCTCTATATGACAGTTATACCTATATTTATCAAACAAATAATCCCTATCAAAATATATTGGGCGTGAAATAGTCAAATGTTACGCTGAGAACCATGCCAGTAATGCCAGAAACGTTAATACCTGCGAGACACTATTTAGGGAAAAATTAACACCAAGAGGTTGTTGCGGGCAACTTCCTTCCTTCTTCCCGTCATGCACCTCGCTTATGTTGGCACAGTATTTGATTGATTAACATCACATTTAGGTTAACCGCACGAGTACTGTGTTGGAATGAAATGAGAAATAAAAATATAAATTGTCGGTCTAGTTTATGTCGAGCAGGAAGTAAAACTGTTACCGGGGTAAAAGTTAACGGTGAGCTCTGGGGCTAAATAAACCGTAACTACGCAACCAGCGCGAGCTGAAACATCGATGGTCTGCAGTTTGTTTTCCTGCGTTTTCTGTTGGACATGGAAAAACAAAGCTACGTAAAGGAAAGGCTCATAGCACCTACTGACTTCACCTCTCCAAGTATGTTCCTCTGACTTAATGTTCAATGTTACATTAAAGGAGAATATTAGCATTTTATTCCTGCTACATAAAGCTAACTCTCAACAGGCAGGTAGTTTGATGTTGGAAGATGTTATTTACCCATAACTTTCCCTCATGTGAATCCATTTTGTGGAACAACAGAGTAAACACCAGAAATAAACAAGTTGAAAACATTTTTGAACAATTCATGATACGAAATGGATATTCTGTTTGTGATTTGAGGGATTCAGATGCTAACCTTTTGAATTCCGAAGATTTTATTTAAACTACAAAGTTATACCAGAGCCTGCAAAGCTATCAGTAGCTTTATATTTGGGACTTTAACTTAACTGACATAAAACTCAATAATAAAATTGTCAACCCTGTTTTTAAGTCTTTTTCTTTTTCCTGAAGTCCATATCATGGCTAAAAAGTTTCCAGTTTCCCCCAAATTCAAAGAGACCAATTTTAGGATAATTAACAAAATAAACACAGTAGGAGACTTAAAATAAAAAGTTTTTATTTCAATCTTTGTACTTTCTGTTATACTGATGAAATACTGTTTTTTTATCCCTTTATAGAAGTTCTTGTTAAACATTAGAAATTAGTTAACACTCAAAACAGATGATAAACCAGCTTCTATTATTTCATATATTCAGGGCTGCCAACTCTCACCCATTAGGAGTGAGACTCACCCATCTTAGTGTCTTCACACACTCTCACTCCATATTCCCAGTTTCTCACAATAAAAAGGATCACATCCAATGGTTTGTTTTCTCTTTATTGGTGCTTTTTTTTTACTCCCAGTTTTAGTCCATGTTTTGCTCACAAGTTAAATGATTATTGCTCAGTCTAGTTTAATAATCTCCCGTTGGCATTTAGGAGTAATTAAACCAACACAAATATTTACATTTTTAAAGTTCCAGGTTTGCCTTTCAAACGGTCCACAAAAAGAAAAAGCACCATTGCATTTTATTTTTCAAAAGATCAGCCACCCAAGAAAAGACCAACCACATCTAGAGAGGATGTGCAGAACAGCTCACTTATCCTGGATTCATAGAGAAGAAACCACAGGGATGTTTTTCTTTTATTATTACTTATCTTATTCATTTATCTTTATTTTTGTCCATTGAATATGTTTAAAAACTTAATTTCCATCACACCTTCCAAACTGAAACATCCAGAGAAGTGCTATCTCCTGTCATGGTGAGTTTTTATTGAATCTACAGCCTCCTAGAAGGTCTGAACTGTTTAGCCATTTTGTCAATTGTAAGAAAAACTAATAACATAATGAATGAAGCTTTTTAATCCTTCGCCTATTACCAAATATTCAAACACAGTGTAGTTTGCATGGGATTCGATGCGCTGGTTCTTGTATCACTGCCAGTAATGCAGTAATAGCTTATTATTTCCTCATTGTTTAATTTACTTGAGCTGCAGAGAATAATTAATGAACAAAGTGGTGAAATTCTAAGTTTAAAGTATATTTAAGATGCAAGTAAGTATTTTAGTTGGGCCCATTCTTCTTTACTTCAATTCTCTAAAAATCACCAGAATATAGAAAATTATGTATATTATGAGAAAAATGTTCCACATAACTGCAGACCACTTATTGTTACTCAGTAACATTTACTCTGCTATAAAAATTCCACATTTTGCCACTTTGTTTCAGTTAAATCTTTTGAAAACCTACAACCTTTAGCTGCACCCATCCTCATCTAACCCTGACAGGGTTTCCTGTCCAAACTATTTCAAAATCTCACCTTAAGGTTTGGTGAAAAGTTGGCAGCCCTTATATTGTATAATTTAGTTCATCTACCGTAAGTCCGCCTGTTTGTGATATAGCTAACGTGATAGTTTTTCTGGGTAGATTTGACATTTACTGCAGTTAATGCCAAAAGTAAGGCGGGACAAATAATCAGCATCAATATATATATATATATATATATATATATATATATATAGTGAAAGTGACAAGATCAAAATAGTACAATTCATAAGGTTTTCAATATTTCCATTGCACTCTAATCCAAAGCCACATGGTATTATGGGATCATCTGGGCCTTTCAAAGTTGTTCCCCCTGGTCCTTATACAGAGGTAAAGAAAAGACTAATCAGTAGTTATTGATATTAACTGATAAGAAAATGTTAACTTATTACATTTTTAAAGTCATATCATTCAGCCCTAAATTTAGACTACCCTTTTCAACAATTATATTAACGCAAAGCTGTAAAAAAGGAAAATTACTTAAAATCATCTCTGAATTCCTACTTTTTCAAAGTTTTTGTGTAAGGCGCATGCTTTGCTGATACTTTAATTTGCCCTCCATCATAATTTTTTGTTTGATTTATTCATGTATTTTTTGTTTAATTGGTGACTTGTGTAAAAAAAAATATTGTGTCATTTTTAATCATGTAAATAGAAAAAATCAAAGTAGCTTCCAAGCACATGACCCTTCTCTTCTGGTGACCTTACATAAGGCAGGGGTGAGGTAAGTGGAGGGCCAAAACACATTGAAATGATTTACAGAAGTATGAGTGCTAGGCTGATTTAAACATTAAATATACTATTTGTAAAGGAAGGCTTTGTGTTTACACCTATAAGCTTTCTCTCTGGTTCTTTCCTGAGAAGAGATCACTTTAGACAAACTCTTTGAATAACACTCATAATGTTTATGTATTAAATAACCATGAGACATGACAACAGATTTAGACAGGGATTGTAACCTTAATCAGACCCAAGGAATGGCTCAGGGTTACAGAAGGCAGTGCTTACCAACCGGGCTCTGATCTTGTTGAAGTTGGCCCAGAATTACAGTTAGAGAAGCATTTTATACAACTACAGTCTGCCACATCATCACATCATACATGAAGCATGGCTCTAGCCTTACTAAACTATTACACTATGTTCTTAGATCAAGGACACACTCTCGTTCCATTCCCAAATCTTTGCCAGATGTCCTAATTAGATAAACTACTTGGGAAAACATTAGTTTTGACATGTAACAGGCAGGTATTATTAGGGTTTAACAGACTCACACATCATCAATAAAAATAATCGTAAAACCTAAAATTCTAAAATGCACATATAAATTTGAAATACATATGAAATTATGAATTTAAACATCCATCTACTTAGTAATAGACAAAATTACTTCACAATAAGTATAAATACATATAGCAAGGGAATTTTATGTATTTTTAGTGGGTCTCCAGTTTGGTATTTTTCTTTTGTTCACAGGCAGAAATGTTTGGGAAAACCCTGACATGAGGCATATCTTAAGTGAGCAGTTGATTTTTAATAATCCAACATTCTTGTTTTATTTTAATTTTTATTTGATTCAGGCTTTTAATCAAAGAACTGCTGCAAAATTATTGAACCATGTCTTTATCAAGATTTAGTTTAAAAATCTTCGATAAACAGGTTCAGGACATTTTCTCTAAACTACATTTCCCACAATGCACTACATCCATTTGGAAGTAAAAAAAAACAACACAAATCTGCTAAAAAAAAATGTCCTACTGAATTTGACATATTGGGTCATTTGAATATTTAAAATCCCAATGTTTTCATATTAGTGATATTACTTTTAATTAAACTCCTTTACCATAGAACTATATATTTAACTTGGAGTAAGCCACAACATACATTTAGTTATTGATTTAACACTTTAACACTATATGTATTGAATTAAGTCTCCTTAAGGTAACAAATGGAAAGTAAATTTACAAAATTAGTTTGACTTTGATGCTTTTCTTTCTACCGTGATGCGTTTATAGTTAGCGCTGTTTTTTTTCAATGCATGTCTATTTTGATTTGTGTCATTATTTTAGGGAGCATCCAGGGAGATTTGATGCCCCCTTCACATTTTGCATTGACTATCCAACCTGCTGATGCTCCGGGGGCCTCAGGAACACCTGATCTTTCACAACCGCCCCCTCCACATACACCCTGGGTCAATCCAGCGGTAAGAAGGAAACCACCAGAGGAGCCCAGTGCTGTCACCCCATGGCTCGCCATCACACAGACCCAGCAGGAAATCTTGAACTTAAAAAAGGAAAATCAGAGAATCCTTATGCTTCGAGGAGATAATAGCAGAGGAAAGACTTCTGCAGATGATCGACCAGACATTAGAGCTGGGTAATTACACTTCCTTGATTTATATTGTCAGTAATAACATAAACACAGTTAAGTTGGATGTTGTAAACTCTGTTTTCTGCAGATCCTCAGAAAGCGGTAAGCAGTGGTTCCAATCAGACCCGGGGTGGCTTCTGGAAATAGAGAAACACAAGGCGGAAGCTGAAAGGTCAATAGGCCAAGTGGAGGCCTTAAAGGAGACAGCAGAGAGGTACAGGGAAGAACTGAGAGAGAAGGACATCTCTCTCAGCAGGTATTCATTTACTTATGTGTTCACCCAATAACATTTTTATGGTTTAGTTTTAATTTTAGCACATGAACAATGTCTTTAATCTGCCAAGCTTGGCCTTTAGCATTATAGGGCGTAGCTAAAGGCTAAAACACCGCTTGTGTCCAACTCTACAAGCTCTGATTTGAGTTCTTTAACATATAACCTCTGACTAAAGGCTTCGTAAACTGATCACAGGACTCGTGGTCCCTGGAGAACAGAGCCTTGATCTATCTTAATCGTACAGTCTTGGACGCAGCTGCAGAGAAACGCCAACCGTATTATTTTCAGGTGTGCTGTTTGCTACAGATGTCGTATGACTAGACTTTCTGTCCAGTCGGATCTGCTATGCTTTGGCCTTAACTTTTCTTGCTTCCAGATGATAATTGGTCCAAACTGGAGGTGCTGCTCAGTTTTATCAGATTCAGCACCAGTAAAAAAACTAAGACAAAATCACTGTGATGTCTTCCAGGTCGCCGGCCTAAATTTTTAGCACACCTGTTAACACAATCATCCATTCAGCCGTTCACAAGGCAGCACAAAACTCAGAACTAACGAGGCCACAGCAGCAGGGGAGCTCTCCTGGTTCCGATCCAGTTGGTTAAAAATAGGAAACAGCTCACGGAATTACTGAAATTGAACGATAACTGTACAGAAGAGATTTGGTACGACCGTCCTGCTTCATTATGACAGTTGAGGCTGGTGGTGTAAATCTGTGAGATATATTTATTTTACTGGAACGCTTTTCACCCCTGAACACCAAAATGAGCCTTGTTTAAGCCAAGCAGCCTACCTGAGCATGTTTACCTCGACTATCCTTAGTTTATTTATTTATTTATTATCCCCTCTTCAATCAAGATAAAACTCTTTGTAACAGGTGATCACAGCATAATGAAATATCCTCCATAGTAAACCCGTAACGCTACTTTAGATGTGCAGGCGACAAATCTGCAGCAACGATGTAAAGCTCTCCTGTTAATATGGACCCCTGGATTATTTAAAAACATCTTGTTAAATCTATGCAACATAAATACCAAGCAGGTACCATCCAGATGTGCCTAATAAAATGCGAGTGTTTAAACATTTACATGTAATGTGTATGTATATATATTCATGCTATATTCGTCATTTAAAGCATACTTAATAAGATATGGAAATTTTTATTAATTGGAAAAAAATGTGATCCGTGTTCCATCTAAGCTGTGCACTGCTAGCTCATTCTCAGAGCACAAGAAAATCTATGCAGAGCATACAATAAAATAAAACAGTGAATGAAATCATTTTTTTTGTTTTGTTTATCATTTTGAATCCATCTATCAATCATTTACAACTTAAAACCAACAATGAAAATACAGGAAACAGCTGGCTCTGTGTACATTCAGGCAATTGTCTGAAAGTACATGAATTACGACTTCCCCCCCCCACCCCCAACTTCTGTTGCATAATGTAGAGAAATGGAGAACAGTTTTTCCCTCCCAAACCACATTAAATGTAATAATGATAATAAAATGAGCAGGTAATGTGTTCATCTTTTATTCTATTTCTTTTGGGCTGTTTTAGCATCTGTGTAATTAAAGGGTTATGGGGAGAGACACAGTGTTACAGGACTTTGTACTATATCACAAGCTTCAGCAACACATTTCATTGTAGTTAATGTTTTAATGTGAACAAAAAGTTCTGTCTGAAAGGTGTAGCGTCTTATTCCTTCCAGAGGACACTCACCCTGGCCAAAGCAGCACTCTTACATATACCAAACTACACATCTCATGACCAACAAGATTTTTTTTTCATTTTAAGTGGGCAAAATAACTTTAATTAAAAGTAAACTAATGGAAATCGCTGCTCCACTCTCTTAGTCTTTTAAGAAGCCATATAACTTGCTATGATCCAAGGTTTATTAGATATAAATATATCTAATAAATGGCCTCATACGTTGTCTCTGCCTGCACATCTGATGTTTGGGCGAAAAAAAAAAAGTTTGAAAAAGTAAAATCTGAAGAATATTGAGAAAAAAAAATAAGAAAGAATGATTTGAGAAAATCTGAAAGAATAAAATAGTAAACTGAGGTTAATTACTCTTCAAATCTTTGTTTATTTAAAAGCATTTCAGATTTAAATTTTTTAAAGACGAAAAATTCTTCAAATCTTTGTTCAAATATGTAATTTACTTTCAATAATATTGGAACTAATAACTTTTTATACAGATCCTTAATCTAGTTAGTCATAGCAAAAGCTGAGCCCATAGCTATGTCTAGGAGAGAAACAGGACTACACAATGAAAAACAGGCAAAGTTCTATTATCCATAACTGAATATGTTGATGGCAGCGGAACAGTCAAAAACAGACCAGATGAAGTCACTGTGATGAGAAAAAGCAGAGAGAACGTAAGGTTAGTGGTTACCCTAAGAAATAATGCAGAGAAGGGGTCCCCATGTCTTCCAGCGGTCTAAGCAGCATGGCAACAGAGATAGCTCAGGATAACCTGAGCTATTCTAGCTATAAGCTTTATCGAAAAGGAAAGTTGCCTTAAAAATCTTTTGGGCCTGCATATGTTTCAACTATTAGGAGTAAATATTTTTTTGTTGTTTTTGTGTTTTTTTGTTTGTTTTTGTTTTTTGTTTTTTTCAATCCAACTCGGAAACAGACAGAGGCATGAGTTGGAGACAATGCTAAAAGAACTGTCAAAAGCAAAGACTGAACTCTGCCGAGCCAGAGAGGAGCTGAGCCTCAGCAGCGCGCAGAAGAAGGAAATGAGCTTCCAGGTAATGATGTTGACAGACAAAACATTTCATTTCCACACTCCTGTAGACAACAGTCACCTGAGATTTACTGGCATCTTGTAACACTCATTTTTGCAGCGTGTTCTGCTGTTTTACTAGTTTTTTTTCTTGCTAATAGACTGCAGTGACTTTTAATTTAACAGGTTTTTAATGCGATAAGATCCAGAGATAAAAGGTGTTGTTTTGCTTTTTTTGTCTTAAAATGTCTTTTGTAGCTTGAAAAATTGCAAATGGAGTCCAATGAGGAAATTACGAAGCTGAGGAGAGATGTAGAGAGGAGCGAGGAGTTGTCCAGGGACCTAGCTCTTCAGGCTGAAAGAGAGCGTTTTAAGGCTGAGGAGGAAGCCAAGCGGCAGGCTCTCAGGGTGAGGGAGAAGATTGAAGAGCTAAAGATGAAACAGGAGGTAGAGGTATGACCTTAATCTCCTTTATGGAAATGTAAACCATCATAATCCTAAACTTTTTGCATCCAAATTTGAATGATTTTCCTTAAATCTCAACGCCTTTATCTAACAATGCTCGTTGGCTGCCATTAAATCTGGGGCTGAACCGGTGAAGCAAATGAAGTCAAACCTCCACCTTAAGCTACTGCCTGATTATTGGTGCCCTAAAATTCCCCTTGTTTGTCCCTCCTCTCTTACAGATCCAGCAGCTGAATGCGTCCCATTGTGCAGAGCTGGACGCAGCCAGAAAAGCAAACAATGACCTACAGAACCGACTTCAGTCAATGACAGCTGAAGTGCTGCAGCTAAAAAGCGCTTTGATGGAGGTGTCTGCAGAGAGGGATGGACTCAGAGAACATTTAAGGTCCCCCCAAATTAATTTAAGACCAAACGAAGCAAAGCATCCAAGGCACTTTGTAGTGAGATGCCCTTATTTTCCTCTTTGTCTGATAATGTTGCTTATATTTCAGCCAAATGGGACAAGCCTTTGAGACACAATCTGCAACACTGCACAGCCTCAGAAATTACATCGGCCAACTCGCCCCAGAGAACGGAGAGAGAGAACGATTAAACGAAGCTGTTGAGGTGAAGAGAATCTAAACGACTGATCGAAATGAACTGCTGGGATGTTATTGCATAAAACCTTTAATTTCTCTTCTCACATTACTTAAGGAACATCAACTGAGCAAATGAAAACCTAATTTATGCAGCAACACTAGCATCACAACAACCCACAGCTTTTCTGTTCTAATCTTGTCCATTTTGCAGAGGCTGAGCAAGGAGAAAGCGGCTCTCCAGACGACTACAGAGCTTCTGACAGTCAGGCTTAACTCGGTGAATGAGATTCTCAGCCTCCAAGAAGAGAAAATTAAGAGTGTGAGCAGATTTATTTATTTTCTTCCTTCACACACAGGTCAAAAGATTTTGTTCTTAAGATAACAGACATCTTTGACTTGTGTCTTTTTTTTCTTTTGGTTTAATCAACAAGAATGTTTCTAAAATGAGCATCACTTTGATCAGGTTCCAGAGAAAGACGAGTTAAATTAAATTCAATTTCACAGCAGTAAAGCCTTGCCTTGAGAAAATTACCTTTAAATTGTTTGCAATTGATTAATTTTACTAAATGATTTAACTTGACTTGTGTCTCAAAATGATCAAACCTCTAATCAAAGTGTTTTTTATTGATTTTTCATATTCAAACAATGGACATCCCATACAGAACAAAATAATAGGGTCAAAATTTACATCACAAAAACAGATAAAAACACAAACTAGCAGCAAGACAGATCCTACTACTACCAGACACACCACCCCAGTTCCAGACTGTCTTTGGCTGAAACTAAATACATAAATTTGAATGACAATAATAACCACACTGGGTTCCAGTTATGCCAAAGCAGTCGGAAATTCAGATTTAAAATAGGAAATAAAAGGCTGCCAGACCTTGAAATATCTCTTAGTATTTCCCTGTAAAATAAATCTAAGATGTTCCAATTTAAGATGTGCCATCACCTCCTCTACCCATCGTTTGTGAGTTGGCGGTGCTGCCTTTATCCAATCAAAAAAGATCAGTCTCTTGGCCAACAATGAAGAAAATGCCATTGCTTTCCTTTGAGCAGTCGTTATGATCAAACCTCTAAATGTTTTTCTAATATTTTACTAGTAATTGATATTTCAACAATACAAATCTGTTGATTAAAGTTAGTTCTGAGCTTTAAGCCAGTTATTATTTTTTTCCCTGTTATACAACAATGATGAGACATTTATATGAAGTGAAATTTTCCTTCATTCAAGCAAAGAACATGTTTTGTAAATGGAAATTAAAAAACATATTTTGTAAACTGAAAGTTGATTTAAGAAAATTCAGATATGAAAACCTGAAAAAGGTTTTAATTTAAAAAAAAAAGGCTTTGACAGGAACTCTGTGGTTTTCTCAGAATTATTTCAGTTTTTTTTTTTTTTTCAAAAATTTTTTATATTGGGCTGCTCAGTGGCGCACTGAAAGACAGAAATTTGGAAAGAACATTCAAAGATATAACATCTTGAAAAGGAACGAAATGGAAAATTAAATGGATGTAAAAACATCTTTTGAATTAAAAAAATAAAAAACAAATATGGAAAAAACAATCGAAAGAACAAAATGGAAATAAAATGTGAGAAAACAGCAAAGATACCCTCAAAACCCTTAAACTGTTATTTTAAAGTTTCATTTCTGGATTGCATTTTTTTTATTTTCAAAACCTTTTCTTTCCTTCCAACAATAATGAAACAAAATTCACTCTATATGTTTCTTAGCAGCTCTTCAATTAGGAAAGACAGGAGAACACGCTGCTCAGCTGAGAAAAAGAAATTGTTAATATTCATAAAAAAGGAAGTAAGTTAATTGAAACAGCAGCAAATTTCTACACTAAAAAATTTGACGAGGTTGGAAAATGGCACAAGTTTATTTAGTCAAAGCAGGATAGATTGTACAGGATAATGAGCCAAAATAGAAAGCCAAATAAGCACATACGCTTAAAAAAACTAAACTATAAGAAAAAAAAGTGGTGAAAGTTCCCTTGCATGCAGAAGAGAGAAGCTTAATTTTAGTCTTAAATTAAAAGCTTTACAAAATTTGTTATGATTTTGTCATTTATGTTATATAAATAAAGAAAGAGAAGGTAACATCGTCTTCAGGAATCAGCCATGAAAAAGTGGCAGCACATATCAGAGATAGGGGAGAAGGAATTAGCTAAAAATCCAAATTGTGATTTATTTTCCACCAATATTGCAACTGTGATTTTATTGCGATTTTCCTTTGCACTCAACACAAGCATGTAAATGTTTCATCCTAGGGTTTACTGTTTTTTCAGGACCTTGTGCGCTTGCTTGTCCAGAATCTCTTGTTGCAGGATTTTACTGTAACCTTTGTGTGAAACAGTGCTCACTTCTTCTATCATGTATGGATCTGGGTGCTGGCCGCAACACTTTCTTCCATTGTTTGTGGTGGCAAACACACTTTAAGTGTTTTACCGCCACCTAAAGGACTGGAAGTTTGTGTGTAACTCTGGCCAAACATAATGTGACTAAAATTGAGTCCCTCTACGATTTGAAATGTATGTTTTTCTAAATTGTAATTATACTGCTAATACAATTGTCCATACTGGACTTAAACAACTTGTATTGGTCAATCTCTAGTTCCAAGTCTTTATCCATAAGTCTTGAGCCAAAGCCTCAAATAAATCAGTGAAATCAGAGTCGGGTATCAATTGAACACAGGAAATTCAAGTCGAGTTCAATGTTTCCAACATCTAATTTCCCTTTGGGACTAATAAAGTATTTTATGAATTGAATGACACTTTAAATTTAAAGTTCTTTTAAATCCCTTTTTTTAAATAAAGTTCGATTGCATGTTAAATGTATATAATTGATCATGTGCTCTTTTTAAATCAGTTTTTATCTCAACACATGATGAAACTAGTGCAACTAGAGATATGCTGATAAGGGAGTTAGCTGCTATCACAGCCCAGGAGCAGTAACAGCCTCTGTTCTCTGTGTAGCTTCAAACGTTGAACAATGTTTTTGCCTTTTCTGTGTGTGTGTGTTTTTCTATTTAGTTGCATTGTGGGGGCCATGCTCTGGAAAGATGGACCCTAAAAGGGGAATTGTTGTATTAGGGTGAGGGTCATGTTAAGGATTAAAGGTATAGTGGAGGATTTTCACCAGCATTTGAAAAGACCTGCTCTCTCCACTTGGAAAAAAAAATGGAAAAGCACAACCCTGTACACGCTCCCGATAGGGAACACCTAGTAAATGCGTGTGACAGCATGCACAAGCCCAGTTATCGTTGTGCACGCTCTGTTTAAAAGTGGCTTTTTGCATCGCTCACACAAACCCACTTTCCAAAAGAAGATTTGTAATTTTTTCACTATGTCAGACTCACAACCAGTAAGTGGAAATGAGGGCGAGCACGTAGGACGGCTTTACGTAAACACATCACCAGATTGACTTACAATTAGGAGGACCACTTATACCTTTAAGGTGTGAATTGAGGTTAGGTTTGGGTTAGGTATCAACTCGTAATGGTTGGGTTTAGGTTAAGGGTCATGGTTCGGCTGTAAAAATAGGTTAGAAATGCCTGGAAGTTTATGGTAAGTCCCAACAAAGATAGAGAGATGTATTATATGTGTCTCTGTAAGAGGGAGAGAGAGAGAAAGGTGTTAAATCAGGTTGATTTGATTGGCTGTGCTGCAGCCCACTCATAGAGTGTGGAATAACAGAGATACAATCTTTGTTTACAGGATGAGTAAAAGCGATTAATGGTGCTCAGTTTTTAAATAACAGGTTTTAAACTTAGATTTTGGATTAAATATCAAGTCTCTTCCAGTTCTGAGTCTTTTGAGTCTAGTCACCAATCTATACATTTTTCAGGTAGTCGAAAAGTCGAAAATCAGAATATTAATGACTAGAGTCCATGTTATATGACTGGAGTCCTCATTTCTGGGAACCTGAAAAGGGTCTGAACCTGTTTCTAACTGTTCTCCCATGTTGAGCTGAGAGTTTAGGAGACTAAAGAGTTCATTTTTAAATAGATTTTCTTTTGACTGGTTATAAACCCTGACATTAACTTGATGAAAAATTTTTATTGCATCCCATCACTAGGGTAAATAGATGTCTTATAGCTCTGTCTACATGTCCTAGGTATTATTTGGACAGTTTACAGCTCTTTTATTGAGATGCTGCTTCTGTTGAGCTTTGGCTGCAATGTTGGTTGTTTGTGTATTTCTGCAGACCTCAACAGATCCTCTGATGAAGAGCGGATGTAAAGCACTGCAAGTGCTTCATCTGTGGAGGGAGAAAGTCTTCCAGTTGTGTGTCCAACTCCGGTCCAAAGACATTGAGATGAGAAGAGAGAAGGACAAACTCCTCTCAGAGGTAATGCGCCCACCCGCCAAACTGTAGTCCGGTCTAATCCGTGTTGATGTTTGACACCAGTCCTTTTTAGGTGCGATCCATGGAGCAGCAGCTGCAGCAGGAGCAGCACCAAGCCAGCGTGCTCCAACACAGCCTGCATGATAGAATAGCTGAGCTGGACCTGGAGAGAGTGGAGAATCAGGTGGGAAGCAGTGAAACTGCTGTGATTTACGCTGCTGCCTGAAAATCTGATGAAGCACAACACATTGGGGTGTAGTTAGAAAACGGGCGCAGGTGTGTGCATCATGAACGCGCACAGCATCAGCATGCTGACATTGCAAAACCGACTGGGGTAAGGTTTAAAGAACAGTACAGATCTGAGAAAAAGGTCACCTTGACAGATTTTTGTTGTTTTGTTTTTTTTTCCAACCAGACATTAAAACAAAACCTTGCAGAGGCTTGCAGAGAAAACACAGAACTGAATGTACAGAAGCAGAAGGGAGAGGCTGACATTAAAGAACTGACCCAGGCTCTGCAGAGGTACAACCATTTAGTCTGAAGTTCCACAGGGTTTTGTCAGACATTGTTTTAAACTTTCCCAGTTTGCAGGTTCAGACGGGGATTAGAAACCAGGTTGGCGGATGTGGACGCGGCCAGAGAGAAGCTCAGCAGTTGTGCTCAGAGACTTTCGTTTGCCAACAGAAGAGTGGAGACAATCCAAGGTAGGTTTTTATTAGCCATTCGTTTACAGCTTACAGCCTGGTAGAGGATAAAACATTGTTTTTTTTTGTTTTATAGGTTTGATCATGAGGAAGACGGCTCTGAAGAAAATAGAACAAGCTTCTAAACAGACAGAACCGGAAAATGACAGGTGTGAATAGAAACTTAAGTGTCTTATTGCTATTTGTGCTTTAGAATAATTTCATTTTGTCCTCCTACTGCAAACTACCATGAATCAGGATTTAATGGGATGAACCAATGCATCCCACAGAGAAGTGGAAATAAAATAATGATACAGGCTTTTCTGAGCTTCATCCCCTTAGCTCTGTTTGCACTGAATCAATCATTCAAACCTAACCTAAAAAACAAAATGCAGATCTCAGCATGAATCAGAGGTAGAGCAATACATCATTAGGACGATATTTTTACCAATCTTAGTTTTTTTTCCTCGTGGAAGCAGCCTTGGCTTGAAGTCACATGAAGCACATGCAGCTCTGCTCCCTCCATCTGCTCTCCATTGATAATGTTATCTTAATAAATGTCTTTAAACTGAGACGGATGTAACAGTTGTTTTCATTGTAGAGGTTGACTGATACAGGTTATTTGGCTGATGGTGATTATTTTGGTATAACTGATCCTAGATATGTGCTACTGATTCTTTTGGCCAATATTGCTTTTCCTTTCTCCATTTAAATTATAAAAATGTTACACAAATCTAAATTTAAATAAAAACAAACTAAAAAATCAAACTAAATATTGATGAACAGCAGATATAGCAGCAATGCATGTGATTCATGTGATCTCAAGGCCTGCCTGCTGAATTCTCTTTTCTTATGTTTAGAACAAAGATGTGTGATCCGCACACCATGGGAGACTTTTGATGACATGAAAGTAACTTATTTTGACGATGATTCCCCATCAAGTCTTCCGTGGTCTTCGTTCTTTCAAATACAATGAAACGGATCACTGCTCAACACTTACCACTTAATCTTTAGAGATATATATAATTGCACATGCAAAATTTCAGCTATTTCAAACCACTGGAAGTGGGTCAGGGGCATTACAGAAAAATATACTGCAACCTAGTTTAAATTGCTAAACCTAGGTAATCTGAAATGTAATAATTAAAAAACTAGGCAAAAATACTTCTTTCTAGAAAAAGATGGTTGTACAGTTTTTGGCGTGGGGATTCTGAGTAGAAATGCATGCCACACTTTTCAGATTATTGTCTGGAAAAGGCAAAAATTACCTGTTAAATTTTATTTTATATTATATTGCACACTTAACGGTTAGGCAACACATTGTGATTATCACATTAAATTCAAGCGCAATGAGGTTTTTAGTTGTAATTAAAAGGTTCATAAATTTTGAGTTTGTTTGCTAATTGGGCCATGCCGATCGGCTGAGGGATCGTCTCAGACGTTTTTCTCTCCCTGTGTTTAATGTGAGGCAGTGGTTCTCAGCATTTGGGTTAAAGTTCCTGCTCCATTTTTACCTCCATTTGTTTTGTTTTTCTTTTGCCTGGCAGCATCATTAACTTAAAGATGGAGAACAGTTTGGTTTGTGAAGAGAGAGACAGACTCATCCAGGAGCTGAGAAGAACTCCAGAGCTCGTAGAGAAAGCTCTGGCTGATCTAAAAGAACAATGTGAGACACTTTTTACTAAAATGGCTTTTTAGAAGACTGTAAATCCACATCATAGCTGATGACTGTGAACCGTTGCCCTCTTTGCAGATGAGAGTAAACTCCGGCAGCTGCAGCAGGACTTGGAGCACAGCTGCGCTCAGGTCAGGCTGGCTGTGGCCTCTAAAGAGCAGGCAGAGCAAAGCTTGCAGGAGATCCAGGCCCAGCTGGAGGAGAAGAACGCCAGCATGGAGAGCCTCCGCTGTGAACTGCTTCGCCAGCAGGAGCTAAGCAAGTGTGGTGAGCAGTGCTTATTTTAGGATTCCCTCTGCTCGTGTTTCACACGCAGTCCCAGGTGATCAGGGTTAGGGTGCAGGGGAACATTGTAGAGCAGCCCAATGAGTGTAGCTATCAGGAAGCTGTTACCTTCCTCTTCATTTTCACTCCTCAGCTGCTCAGTCATCCAATAATAGTTCAGTTAGTAATGAAATAGAAATGCTCATTAATTTGTCTTGTCTTTTCTTTAGACATATTGATGGTAACTTCAATTGTTAAAGGTATTTTTTTATGATTGGCCAAAGGAATTAATCAAAAAGCTCAAATTAGGGATTAAGATACGAGTTAGAGATAAGAGAAAATGTATAAATTAAACTATTAAAAAAATTCATAAACTAGCTTTCAGTGTCCTACCTGATTCAGAGCGATATATTATGGATTTTATTAATTGCTAAATCATGTTATGTGCTTGATCTTCACTAATATTATTACCCTAATTAAGCAAACGTCACTGAGCTCAACCAGTCGGCTTTAACTGTTATATTTGTTCCCTTAATAGCCCTTTTTACCCCTAAATCTTTTTTTTTGCAGACAAACTGTATAAATCAGGGCCGGGACGTTAAACACCTGATTTTGATAAATGAATTACACAGATTATAACAGATTAAGAAAAATGAGTCAATTAAAAGCATTATTTCTGAGTGGGAACCTCTGGGGTTCCCTTTTCTTGTATTTTCTTAAAAATGTGAAATTAATAACATTTCTGAGTGTTTTTTGTAAACATTTGCTACCTATTTTTCTTTCATCCAGAATGGCTCTAATACTGAAGCTACACAGTTTAGCATAAAAACGCTCTGCTTCCAAATGCTTCAGTCAGAAGCTTGTTTTTGAAAAGCTGGGCTCCTCGATGAGACGCAGATGTTGCAGCTTGGCTGGATAACGATTGGCAGACAAACACATGGCGATCCATCCTGCCTTCAACAGCAGTCTAATGCAATTTTAGCCAAACTTTTCCCTCATACTTTTACCTTGAAATCACAAATATTGAGATTTTTACTAAGAGATATAAGATGAGACCAAATTTTCTACATGAAGATGCTTTCTAATCAAACTTAACACCAACCTGCCCCTTTGTCTTTTCTTAATTTATCCATGCTGAACTTCCCAGTGATTCGCCTACCTCCCTTTCTGAACACAAATCAACCCCCCACCTCTTCCTCACTCTTTGTTTGTTGATTATAATTATTAAATTCACACTAACACAATATTTTCTAACCATTTTTCTTGAAGGTCTGCAGCTGTTTGTTCATAAATGTGCCCGTGTTACATGTGGGACAAAGCTCTGATTTATAGGTGCAGAGCTTGGCATTAAAAGATAAATCTCCAGCACATTTACCCAGAAAGCAAGGGTAAGTGGGGGAGTGGCGGTGTAGTGGTTAGGGCATATAGCTTGGAATCCTGAGGTTGTGAGTTCAAACCCAATCCCACAGCCTGCACTCTGGCTCTCTGAGCCAGACCCTTAACCCCAGACTGCTCCCCAGGTGGCGCACAATGGCAGCCCACTGCTCCCCAAGGGGATGGGTTAAATGCAGAGGTACATTTCTCCTATGTGAGAACAATAAAGTTCAATTATTATTTGGTTGAATTAGACCAACACTGACAAGACTACAACACAAAACAACCATAAATGTGCAGACTGCTTTATGGCATACACCACTCCCCCCTTTCCCTGTTGGTTATAAAGACGGAAGTCGATGCGAATACATTTCCCCGACACACTGTATTTTTGTGCAAATTGTGCAGGGGTGATATTCAGGCAATGCGGCTCCTTCCTACTGGGATCTATAGGTGTGTTTACTGTGAAATGATCAAAGAACATGTTTCAAGGCTCTAAACTCATCAGCACATCAGTTGCTGCTGAGTCAGGTTGGGCAGTGCAGGAATCCAGTACAAAACCAAAGTTAAACGTTTCTTGTTTTCAACATCTTGACAAAACATTGTTTCGCCAGATTAGATTCATTACCTCATTGCTATTTATCACACAGTCGCTGGAAACAGAAATGTATTTTAGTCCAGCTGCAGGCAACCCGAGGATCAGGATTTTACCACGCTAGGCTCTGCACCTTGTGGGAGATTCTTTCCTCCTTCAGGCAAAACAGTTCAGCTTTTGTCCACTGGGTTGAACCAAAATCAACCAAAACTGAAAGTTATTTAGAACTGCTTTAAAACTTCATGTCATTCAAATGATAATTAATATTTCTGGTTTGAAGCTGTTGATTTACCTTCACCTAAAATTTAAAAATGTATTACTACGGAAAATAAAACCCAAAGGAAAAGTTAATTCTTTGCGTCGCAAAGACCTACTTCAAGTCTAAAGTGTTTGAGTTGCATGACCAGATAATAGAATTTAACTTTATTGTTATTGCTATGTCACGAGTACAAAGCAACTAAATGTGGTTTGCATCTATCCAGAAGTGCTTTACAGGATATACATATTATTATAGGTGTATGTACAAGCAAAAAGTACTGTAAAAAGTTCTGTATAAACATGAATATGGGAGCTACATGCACAGATTATACATATTGTACAGAATATACAGGAATGTTAGGAAAAGGATTATATATATATTAGCGGGTTTTTGATACAAGATAAATAATGGCAGATAAGATTTACAGATAGTATACAGATTGTGTATGTGTGAGGGGAACAGTCCCTGACACACAGTCCCTCATAATGTCACATTTGTTGGTGAATGGGAAATCTCATTGGCCTCATTTGAAAAAATAAGAACTTCTACCAATTGTTTAAATAGGTACTGTCACCTACAGCCTGCAAAATGTCGGAAACATCTAATAGAAGCAAACTTTAACAATTTTGAGGTATTTCAATTTGTTTAGAATATTGATAGATTATAATCTGCATTACTTCACTTAAAACTAAAAGGAAAGTTCTTTAGAAGTTAGTGAAATATTGTAATTTTTTTTCAAAAGTATTGTGTTTAGTCTTTGGAGTAAAAGATCAAATACAGCTTCTCTTTGGAATATTATGTCAATGTACATTCATGATTCTGGAATATCACATATTTTTGACCAATTTTAAATAATAATGATCAGTTTTAATCAATTTAAACTTGAGTTTAACAGATACATTTAGCTGTGACCAATTAGAGTATTTATTTGAGATGGTTTAAAATCACATTTAGCAGATAGAAACTGATCATGTCTTTATATGACTAAAGCTAAAAGCGCAATACCTCAATTTTCAAATTATTAAAATAAAAGAGAATCCAAGAGACCAATACGTTTTGGTATATGTGTCACTGAATATAATACTAAGAAGTGTATTTAGTAAATGCCTTTAGTACAGGGGCCATACAATGGCTAGGATCAGTTCTGCAGGGGCACTGGCCCCCTGTTGGCCACTGTGTAGAATCGCACACGGTTTCTGGGTGAAAACCCACAGAGTCATTTAAAGATAAAAAAAAAAAAAAAAAAAAAGGATTATATCAAGGCCAACTTTAGGTACAGTTGTTAAAATCACATACAAAAAAAGACCAAAAACCATTTGACCTTGATGAAATAAAGTTATTTAAACCAAGCGAAGCAATAGTGAGCATTGGTATTGGAGTCTAAATAGTGGAGACTACATGGCACCACCTGTAAACAGATGTGGTGCCATCTGTTGCTAGGACTTGCAGAAAGCCAGATTGCAAGAATTGATGCAGCTACTTAATAGAGCCTGACCATCCTGCAATGCCTCATAGTAAAGCAACAGCTCAGCCTGGTCAACAGATATTCATTAAATAATCTGACCCACAGAAACACTTAGGTCCCCAGAGCCTCCTGTCAGAACATCGAGGAGAGAAAATTCCTGCTCCTAAAAAGCAAACAGGGACATGGCATCAAGGGAAGAACCAATTAATCTAGAATCTTGGTTTGGGTTTAGACTCTTAGCATAACATTGCTACCGCTATAGTCACTGTTAATAAGGATGTTGACTCTTGAAATTGACAATTTATTTTTAAGGTATGAGGGATTGCCTTTGAGTGAACAAGTCGAAGTAATCAGCTGGATTTCCTTATATAGAAAACTTTAAACCAATCTGACTGGATGATCTAGCTGAATTATGTCTATAAAGTGCCTTTGGATGACGTGTCTTGAATTTGAACTATAGAAATAACCTGAATTTTGGGGCCGATCCTTCAGGCAGATGTTGCTTCGATTTCCTTCATTAACATGATAAAATAACAACAAAGGTCAGTTCAAAATACATTATTTCTTACACTTCAGAAAAATATCAGTTCTATAAATCCCAGGTCCTTAACGTTTCTCTAAATATCAATAAGTAGATAAAAGATTAACGATGAATAGCAAAGGAATGGCGCAGCAATGAATGAGCTCCACGGGATTTCAACGTAAGCCTGCTGAATGCTTTTTAAAAAAAAACACACGCTAATATTGGCCAACACAACTTCAAGGGAAAAAAACACCAACATTCAAACTTTACTCTCAGTTCCAGTCTTTTCGCTTGAAATCAAATTTTTTTTTTTATTACCTTGGATTGGCTCTTAGACTTTACTTGATTATTTCTACACTTCCCTGTGATGTGCTAACTGGCTCAGCTGTAAAAGGCTACCTTCTTTTTACCTTCTGCACACAAGCTCAGTATTATATCTGCCTTGTTATTGCAAAGATAAACTAAGGGCATCATTTACTAACACAATGAGCAAAAGCAGATAATACGGCAGCAACATGTAGTAATATTTAGTAAAACCTTGAATGTAACCAGAGTTAGTTACTGATGTGTAAAGTTTAAAATGTTTTATAACGTGACTATATACCTTAAAACTGGTCCAGCATCAAACAAGGGATGTTTTTGTAGCTTTGTTTTAGCAAGGTTCAGAAACTGTGATTTATAGAACATATTTATTCCAGAAGTTTACACATATGGGGCATTGCACATGGAATCCAGAGGTTCTGAGTTCAAGCCCCACTCCCACAGACTGCCACTCTGGGTCCCTGAGCAAGACCCTTAAGCCCACACTGCTCCCTGGGTGCCACACAAAGGCAGCCCACTGCTCCCCAAGGGGATGGGTTAAATGCAGAGAGTTAATTTCGTTTCTCTGTATTTGTTACCGTATAATGACAATAAATAAATAAATAAAAACGTGAGTTGCTGATCCAGAAACGAAGTTCAGTATCAGGCTGCTTCAGGATTCCTGCATCACACTTTTCAACCTAAATCCATTTTCAACTCAAATGTCCAGAATTTTTGGGGGAAAAAATCCAAAGCTTGCATTAATCAAAATAAAACAATATATATTTTTTATGACTGAAAAGGTATTAACTCCAGAACAACAACTTGAATGGCCTCTGGCTACAGAAATGCTCACTGAGGATGCACTGCTCATCAGAGCTTTGGCTAAACGTCACAATAAGCATCTCCATACAATAACAGACGAGCTGCAAACCCTTCTCTGTCCCAAAACATCCCAATCTAAATTTAACATCCTGTTTTCTCACCATGTCACTCCTGTTGTCGCGAGCAGGCTGTACAGGGACCAAAGTTTGTGCTGCTTTTAATGAGTTTTGCTTCTGAATCACTAACACTTGTTCTGGGGTGTCTGTGGTCTACTTCACCTCCCCACAGGAGTTCTTTAAAATTCCTTTCTGCACATCTCATTTCAGCGTCATTTAGGCGCACAACTGTAAAGTGCTCGAAGTAATTTATCAGTGGAAGATCCCTGCTCACTGTCACACCTCAACTTTAAGACAGAGGCTGCATTAAATACATGGATTAATCAATTATGGGAACATTTTCAACTGTGGCTATAAATGCTATAATATGTGATATATTTGTTTAATGAATGGACGGAACATACAAGCTAAAAAATGTTTCACATTGGCTGAAATATTCAGCTCATGATGGGAGGAGGTGATTCCTTCTCTTGATGTAAAGGAGGGTCCAATGTTTCCAGTTATACTAAAGAAGCTTTTAAAATCTTTATTTGAATTTAAGCTATTCCAACACTTCTATTGGAATTAGATATTTCAGATCTTTTTTATCTGTTTGCAATTTTATTTAAAGGTAAATTTTTTTAAATCTATACCCCAGTAGTTCCCTCTGTTTGTGTAAAAAGTTCTTCTGAAAGATTACTATGTCCTTTATGTACATTTACATTAATAAAGGAGGAACGATACTGGGCATGAGTACAGAAGGTGAACAGGGAAGTAGGCTACTAGCTACTAACTGTGGCTAAGCTACTTAGCCACAGTTGTGAAGTGTGAAAATAAAGAAAAAATATAAGATGCAGTCTAAATAATAAAAAATATGTAAAATATTTAATTCCAAGAGGGAATCTAGTGTGAATGCTGGTGCTCACCGAAGCTGCTGAGGTGTTTAGTGGTTGCTGCTAAGTTAATGAATGTGTTAATAAAAAGTCCTTACCAGAGCCATAAAGATAAGCAGGTTCTGATAATGGTGACATTTTAAAAAGCTATGGTGACACACGGAGCTTCAATAGTTAGATGGAAGTTAGCCTCTCACACTAGCATTTCAATTGTTAGTATAGACGTTAATAAACCACACTAAACTACAGGAAAATGGACAAGAGATCTTAAATATGGCATCATGCTCACTGCTTCTACTTAATGTTAAGTAATATTAACAAAGAATATGTTTTAGATGGATAACAGTTTATTTCATACATAGTCCAACACATACAGTCAATAAAACTTAGATGTTTGAAAGACTACATCCACTAATGCGTAACCACTCTCTATGTTAGTTAAAAATTATATTTAGGTTATTCTACTCGTCTTTGATGACGTAAACAAAACGTCAACGTCTTCAAACGTTACACAGGCGCCAACTGAATGAAACAGGCTTTGGATTAAAATAAACACATTTCAAATGGCTAACAAAAGAACCATAATATGGAAGACAACCTCTCAGTCAGTGATCTTTTTCCTAATGGTTGTTTATTTTGTTACCGTAGTTAACCTCCAAATCCACCAAAAGTAGGAACTTAACTTACTTGGTCTTCCAGTGACGCAAATCTCCTATCTCCATGATCTTGTCCTTATTCATACTGATAGTAGTGATAGTAATGCTACTCTTATTCTCTAAGTAGTATAACTATATTATAAATTGATTTTTTTTTTTTTTTTTTTACCTAAATGCTGTGTCTCTGTTTGTGTTTGTTAATAACAGGAATTTTCTTTTGCATCGATGTTCGCTTTACCAAGAGGCAGTGCAGGACGGTCAGGCTCTAATCAGTAGTAGCCATGTCTGTTTGACTTCTCATAGAATCCGGGATCAGTTGGTTTTTGGTCTTTTCTGTGTCAATGTTTAACGTGACTGTGAAGCTTTAAAGTTTCTGTAGCCTGTTGTTTGATATTATATTGGTCAGTTGAGTAATTAAACTTGATCAAGACTTCTTTAATCATCCACGCTACAAACTAAATAATAAAAGTATAAATAATTTATATCAGGTTTATATCTGTATCATATCAGAATAAAATGGAAGGGTCAGATTTTCAGGGTTTTCAGAAATGCTCAAATTAATGTATTCTTTTCACTTCTCAGTGAAGCGCTCCTTTCTGTCATTCTGTGTCATAAGATCCTGATAAAATGCATCTAAGGTTGTGGAGTCAGAGGAGTCCTGTCTGTAGGAGCAGAGGCTGGAGATGCATGCTTCATTCATGACACAGCAGAGGAGATGAAGAACACAGATTGTAAGGGAATGAGAAATGCTGGAGACATGCCTGCAACCACGAACAGTTTGATTTATACATGAAACGGGGGAGGGGGGGATTTCGTTGACCTCTCTGCTGTGGAGTTCTGGGTTTCCCTGTTGGTTATTTATTCTTTAATACTACCTCTCCTTTTTCAGCCCTACTGGAAAAAGTTTCTGAGATTGAGGGGCGATGTGCTGAGAAACTGAAAGAGATGGAGGTTCGAGTCAGTTCTGCCAGGAGAGAACACACCAAAGCAGGTAGTGATGTCCGCCCCAGCGCCGCCTCAGGCCACAGACCCCCGGCGTGGGAGGGGGGAGTTATATTTGTAATGCAGCCTGTGATATAACAGCTCTGGCTTTGTTGACACCGCATACAGCGGCATCATATAGCAGCTTTGCCCTCGTGGTTAATGAGATGTCTTTGTTGTCTGCTACAGTTATGACTTTACGGGAGTTTCAGAGGGAGGCAGCGAGGAAACACGATGAGGCGAGAGAAATTCAACAACCGGATAATGAGAAGACGAAGCCTGAAATGTTTATTAAAAAACCAAAGGGGAGGGAACAGAGAGATGACCTGCCTCCTGTAAGGATGATTTCACATCAACAAAACGCCGTCTGAGACGGTTTTATTTGTGCCGTACTAAAGAGAATCCTCTGCTACAGATCCAGGTTGCTGAAAACGGACCAAATGAGGTTACAGAGGGTCACACAGCAGCTGCCCCTCCCAGAAACATACCCACAGGTGACGATAAATGTCCCCAATCCTGCACACGTCTCAGTCAGCGTCCTGACATTTACACAGGTGCCTCCGGTCTGACCAGCAGCCTGTCTGTGTCTCTCCACAGAGACGCTGCTGAGTGTGTTAGAGGAGCTCCATACGCTCAGCGCCGCCGTGGTGAACAGCTCAGAGGACTCTGCAGAGGAAGACGGGCAGACAGCTAATACCTGCAGATGAGTCACTGATGCAGACAGAGTGCAAACATTTCATCTGGAAAAAAGGTGCAAAGTGGTGCTGATGCCTCCTAAAGGTACTGGAACGTCCCGAAGAGCCAGACATCCAAGGAGCCGTGCTTGGGGACATTACGGCTCTGGAGCTCTGTGGACTTGTTTGGATGACTTAGATATGTGTCAAAACTTTCTGGGTTTTTAATCTACTGAATGACAGGTAAATGTGTTCAAGTCTGCGTTTCTAATAAAAAGTGTGAAGAATACTCTCCATTTTGTTTTCAAGTTAGAAGATTTAAGAACACACTTTATTTTTTTTTACACAAAGGAATTGTTTATTGAAAATCAAGCTACAGTCAGAAGCAACTGGACTTTTATCTGGATAAAAAAAAAAAACTATTTTCAACAACAGATATTTAGGTGGCTTGGTCAGCTCCAGCAGCACTACAGAAAGGAAACAGTGAGTTCATTTGTAGTAATTAATAATGCAAAGTAATCACATTTAAAAAAAGGTATCCCTCAGGGATCAATAGTTGGTCCACTGCTTTTCTCACTTTATATTAATTCCTGCCAGAAACCCGTCGTTTCTTTCCAAATGCATGCAGATGATGCTCTAGTTTATGTGTAAAACTATTTTAAGTTTACTGAAGCTGAAGATTAATCTACAGTAGACCAGGTGGTCTGCAAGATGTGGCTCTTTAGACCCTAAACAATGGATCAAAAAATGAGAACCAGCTAGTTATAGAAAATATATTTGTTTAACAAATGCATGCTTTAGCATGTTCTTTACTGATTAATTGCATTGAATTTATAAAATATTTTAAATCTGTTTTTGGTGGGGAAGTTTTTAATTTTATTTTGAAACCTAAAATTTGAAAATGTACTCTAGTTACAAAGTAGATAGATATGTATTAAATATAAGTTTTCATTATTTATTTATTTTTTAAGTTTATGTAATGTTTGTGGGTCTAAATGAGTTTATTTAGCTGGACTGAAGTCAAAAGTGACTCTTTGTAAAATTTGCAGACCCCTGACTTAAACGCTTTGGATTTAAATCTCAGGATTAATTTAAATGTCAGTTTGTTTTTCTTCCAGATCTCGTCGTCCTGAAAAACTGCCTCCAACAACTAATTGTCCAGACTTTGCAAAAGTTAGAGAAAAGAAATACTAGACTAGACTCTCAATTATCACTTGACAGCCTCATTAAAAAAAGATCATCAGTAAATTAGTTCAACTTTAAAATCAGAGGAGACCGTTTATCTTTTCACAGGGTAATTGTATTCATGAATGCTATCATTTTTTTCCTCATCTCAGTTACTATAAAACCTTCTGATCTCAGACATCAACAACTATCAGGCCAGTGAGAATGATTTGATACGAGCACTAAAAATACTTGTTGGGTGTCACAGTTTTGAATTCTTAACTGTGAAGCCCAGACATTGAGATTCACTGCAGTAAAGAAATTTCCATAAGCCTTCCACCTGTTAGCTTTAGCATTCATCATGCAAACTTCACAATTTCTTAAAATGCATTAGCTTAAAAGGACTGACTACACTGCAAAAAATCTAAATCTAGATAAGTAATTTTTTTTCTTAAAACAGGTGTATTTGTTCTTGGATTGAGGAGGTAAAAGACACATTTTGCCAACGGAACAAGACAATTTACATTTAAAATAATAATAATAGTCTTATTTCAAGTGCATGTTATTTAATTATCTTATTTTAAGAGTAAATATACTCATTCCAATGGCAAACTATCTCATTTACCTACTCAAATTAAGGGTAAATACACTTAATTTAAGACATTTTTACTTATTTTGTAGATTGTTTTCTAGTGTAAGCGGGAAAACAGATGATCTGCAGATGGAAAGGTTTTGTTGTCTAAAATAAAAAAATAGATATAATGTACTTATGTCTAATTAAATAAATATAAAGAAAAATTAAAAAAATCATTTTATTTCATTGCCAAGTTGTGTTACCTGCTCAAATCAAGAAAAATAATGCAGTGTCGTAATTTTATCCAACATAATACTAAACTAAAAAAAAACTTGTTTAACTTTTTTTTTTTTCTTTTTTACTTGGTATGAAATATTAATGCTTTGTACATTAAGAAATGTGCTGTAGAGCCTTGCCAGCTATTTCATAATTCAAATGGTCAATGTTGTTTTCCAGGTGGATTAAATGAGCTTTGGCTTTTATTTATCTAGTGATTTTATTTGTGGAGGTACACTTTCATTGCTCTTTACTATTCAATATTTACAACACAAAAGAAACACACCAAAGAAAAAGAAATACAAAAAGAGCATGCAGACCTTCCAGTTCAACGGAGAAAAAATGTGGACAACATAGCTAAAGCAACAAGAAACCAGGATTAAATAATCTTGGTGTGTTACGTGAATAGGAACCGGGTCTCTGAGAAAAGACTGAGGAGAAAAATCAATGAAAATATTTTACTAATTTAAAATACTTAAGTATGAATTATGAGGTAATGAATACATTAAGGAGGAGAATTTCCTTTTAGAATCTGTGAAATGTTTGCCTGGATGTGTCCATAGATGGACAGATACACACGTGGGCCAGATTGTTTTCTACCACTTGTTTAATAAAAGAAAATCCAACGATGATCCCAGAAATAACTTGAATCTGATAAACGTAATAAAATAGAAATATTTTATGAAAATGAGCAAATCATAGTCAGACACTGCCAGGGTGTAAAAAAAAATCATCTAATGAAACAGGCCTGGACAAAAATGATGCTCCTTTAGAAATGACTGATTATAATGTGACCAAAGGGACGTGTTAAATCAAGGTGTGTCCACTAACTATCATCACAGGTGTCTACTGTCTAGAAATCAGTAAGTGGGTCTATATATAGAGCTACAGGTAGTCACTGTGATGGCAATTTCCAAGCCATGTGAATCAATTTGACACAACTGGCTGAAACTCGGCACCAGGCTCGACACATTTGATGCAGTTTAGAACGGTGGGATCTACTGGATGTTATCAAATCTACAACTGAGCAGGTATCGTAATAGCTGCATTATTTCACGGCTGAAATCGTTTGTTCCATAATATTGATAATGATTTTATAGATAATAATAAAAAATACTGTCTGACCTTTGAAACTGCAATATGATTAACAGCTCTTCTGATAACAGCTATGCCACGGTGTGCTCCTGACGATATGGTTTTCGAATTATATTCCATCCTGGTTTTCCAGGATACTTATTCGTTTGTTGAATGGATTAACACACACGCTTCTTAACTGACAGATTTTGAGTTTGAATTGGTTCCTCTATTCAATATCCATATTATTATTTTTTTTTTGTGCTAATTAATGTTAACTAGGAAAGTTCTCGGCCTGTGCAGCCTAATGCTTGGGTGTGTTGCACCTACAACTACATCAATAAATTATCTTTTAAATAGTACTGATAGTTTTAATGATTAGAACCAACTCTGCTGCTCATTAGTTCCTGCAGGTTCTCCACGTTCCTGCTGTGGTTCTGACAGAGGGAGATGATCGTATTGAAGGAGAAGCATCAATAATTGTTTAAATGTGACACCTGAATAAATATCTGTTATAAATTAGGGTAAAGATGTGTCTCTATTTAAGATCTATCTGCATGAAGCGTACTATTCTGAATCAATTCTAAACTATTCTGCAGCATTTAAATACTTCAGTAGTATTGAAATGCCCAGATGATTAGAATTTACTCTGAAGCACTCATGAAACATTTCTCAGCAACACTTCTGCTTCAAAAAGTTTGAAGTTGAGTTGAGCAGACTGACTCGAGCCTGACGTCACTAGCTGTTTGGTGACATGGTGTGTACCACACTCAACATGGACCAGGGAAAGCAAATGGTTGTTTCAAGAGATTAGAAAGCAAATTATAGACCAGCATGTTGAAGAAAAAAGCTATAGACCATCTCCAAGCAGTTGATGTTCGTGTGACTACAGCTGCACATATTATTCAGAAATTAAGGATCCATGGGACTGAAGCTAGCCTTCCTGGACGTGGCTGCAGGAGGAAAACTGATGACAAATCAAAGACACAGATGATATGAATGGCAAAAGAAGAATAAAAAAAAAAAAAAA
>NW_015150622.1:1328133-1347140 GCF_000732505.1 Cyprinodon variegatus
CAAAGAAACATCAGCTCTATGATCACAGATGGAAAAATGAAGCATACAACGAAAAGAATACTGTCCCTACTGTGGAACATGGAGGAGGCTCTGTCATGCTCTGGGCTGCTTTGGTTCATCTGAATCTCTGCAAGGTCCAATGAAATCTCCAGACTATCATGGATGGTATAATTGTGCTGCAGTGTCAGGAAGCGTGGTTTCAGTCGCAGGTCCTGGGTCTTCAACAGCATAATGAGCCGAAACACACAGATAGAAACAGCCAAGAACGGCTGAGAGGAAAACATTGAACTGTTCTGAAGGGGCCCCTAGGAGCCCTGACCTCAATCCTACTGAGCAACTTTGGAAGGAGCTGAAACAGGTCGTCTGGAAAAGGCAGCCTTCAAACATAAGACACCTAGAACAGTTTGCTGATGAGGAGAGGAGCAGAAAACCTGCAGAGAGGAGCAGAGGTCTGACTGACAGGAACAGAACCATTAATGGCAGAGATTGACTGTAAAGGTTGGGCAACAAAATTGTTAAGTTAAGGGTGCCATCATTTTAGTCCAGGCCTGTTTCATAAATAAATTCATTCTGTTGAGGCATGACTAAAAAGCAAATTTGTTCTGCGTTTAATTTTGGGTTTTCTTTCATTAAATAAGGGGGACCAACTATTTTGTCCAGATAGATAGATAGATAGATAGATAGATAGAGAACCTCTCTCCTACTTGCTCTGTTCACTTGTCAAATGTTTTACTTTTTATTTTTATTTAAAAGGGACAGTGCCTGTTCATGATAATCCATCCATCCATCCATTATCTGACACGCTTGTCCCAATTTGGGCCGTGAGGGGTCTGTTCATGATAATTTAAATGCAAAAATGCCAGAATTAGCAAGAAGGCTAATTTACATCTGTAGTCTCAGGCAAGTCAATAAGAAAGAAACGCCAAACAATCAGACGGTAGATGCCAGACATCAATCAATCAAAGTGATTACAATGACAACAAAAAGTGAATAATAGAATAAAAGACGGTGGAATATTTTGTTGTTGTGAGCATGTAAATAAGATCTGCTGATGAAATTAGTGTTTTTGCACTTAAAATAAGATAATGTGGTCTGTTTTTTTACTTATTTGAAACATAAATCACCATAATCCATACTTATCCTCTCAAAATACATTTATTTCAAGAAATGTAAAAAAAAAAAAAAAAAATTGGCCTTTTTTTATGCATTGTAGAAAATGATTAACCGGTATTTTTATTTATTTTTTTTTTTTTTACATTTATTTATTTGTAATATTTGGGAACATTTCACAGGTTAATGTGTAAAATGATGACATTTCTATTCAACATTTGTGTACACTGAGGCCTCATGTGGACTGATGATGATTAATACCACAATAAACCAGATAATTTGTGCTATTTGTCATGCTGTCATGGGTTCTAATAAATGTTGCAGTAGTTCCAGGCCTCAGGTAAACCCCACTAATGGTGATCCCGGTGAGAGGGAGAGTGTTAATAAACTCCTGACTTCTTCTCTGGGACAATTTGCTGGGACACTTATTACTCCAGGTGGCAATTGATCATTAGAAGTAGAGGAGAAACGGATCACCTGATAGGTTGGAGAAGAAAATGCTGTTTGAGCAACTCTGTCCTACTAAGAGGTAATTTAAGAGACAAAAGATACAAGAGAAAATAAATGGATAAGACAGGGAAGCATTTCTTTAATCTTTGCTGCATTATATAAATAATATTTTTCTTGGATTATATGGATTTATGTTGTTTCACCAGGAAAGGTCCTAAATAGTCCAGGAAAAAAACCAACATTAATGAATAATGTGCAGACATAATGTTTTATGTCAGCAGCTGCTGGAGCAGAGCGTCTATGCATTTTAAATCCAGCAGAGGGCAGTGTTGTCAAAGCCCACAGCAGCTGTACAGCAGACTGGGTTTTAAAAACCAGGATGTTAACTATTTAGAGGAATTATACATTTCATTTAGGGCTTGTTTCTCTTTGAAAACAGGATTAAACATTTATAAATGTCGATTTATACTTTTCCCTGATGTTTTTTTGGGGTTTTTTTGCACCGTGTTTTTTTTTTTTTCTCCCGCACTTACATTTGATCATTGCTGCACTTTAAAGAACGGAAAGGATCCGAATGCTGTTCAAAGCGAAATTTCATTTTGTATTCACTCTGTGTATACAAAATGTATTCATAAAGGTTGTCTAAGGGTTCAATACACACTGTAAAAACTCAAATATAAGTCCTCATACTCACGCGTTATTCCAAGGGTGTCTCAAATATAAGTCATTTTTTATTAATTAAGTACAGTATGTTTATATGACCGGCCTTAGTGGATCAATGAGCGGAAGAGTGCTGCAGTTCTATGTTTTGACCACAGGTGACAGTATCACTAAAAATCTCTACAGTTCCTTTTTAAATGGCCTTTCCCCACCACGATTCTGGGGTCTTTCTGCATGGAGTTTGCATGTTCTCCTCATGTATGCGTGGGTTCTCTCCCGGTACTCTGGCTTCCTAAGGTCAGGAGAAAATCAAACATGTTTGAAAATTAGAAATTCAGAGTAGAGCCGCTGCTCCTCCACATTGAGAGGAGCATGTTGAAGTGGCTCGGGCATCTGATTAAGATGCTTCCTGGATGTCTCCCTGGTGAGGTGTTCCAGGCACGTCCCACCGGGAGGAGGCCCAGGAGGAGAAGAAGATGGATGGATGGATTGAAATTTAGTCTGCCCTGGTGAGGTGTTCTTAGGTAAATCCTGCTGTTGTAACAGAGCCGATTTAACAGAACCTCGCAGACTGCACATGTGCAAACAAGGAAGTTCTTCTTCTTCTTCCTCCTGATGGACTAGTCCGAAAATCGCCGTCTGTTGTCGCTGATGAGTCCGATGTGTGGGTTTTGGACGTGCAGTGTGAACAGTTCGATTGTATCAAGAGAGCCGGGAACGTAGAACATACATCATGATCTGTGAAGTTTTAAACCCTGCAGTTTGAGCTGTAGCTGAGTACAATGATTGAAAATCTCGTACAAGATGTATGTATGCCTGGCCTTGGTGGATCGAGCAGAAGAGTGCTGCAGTTCTGTGTTTTGGCCACAGGTGACAGTATCACTAAGAATCTTTATAATGCCCCTTTAAGTCTTTAAATGGCCTTGCCCCACTGTAGATTTATTAATCTGTAGATTCATTTCATACATCCTTATATACCACTTTGTTCGCTTAGGCCAGTGGATCAGTCACTCTTAAACTCTCTCTAGTTGGCCCCAAACTCTGGAATGAGGTGCTGCATATCACACAGGCTTCCTCTTTGACCATTTTTAAATCTTACACACTGCAGAAACTCAATAATAATTATATTTTGGACTTTAAAACCAAATTATAATTCATTTAGTCATGAATTAAGTTTATTTTCCTGTGATTTGAGCAGGTAAGTTAGACAATTTGCCAATTATTATTGAGTTGAAAAAGCTTCCTGGATGAGAAGTGAAACGTCTTCAAACTGGGAAACAAAGTCCAGTGGATTGCTTTTTATTATTTATTATTTACTCTTAAGTATAAGATGATTTATGTTTAAATAGTAAAAGAAGTAACCTCATTATCCTATTTCAAGTGCATAATACCCAATTATCTTATTTTAAGGACAGAAATACTCATTCTATTGGCAGATCATCTTATCAACCTGCCCAATTGAAGGGAAATTCCCTTATTTTAGGATATCTTTCTTAATTTTAGATCTATATTTACAGTAGAGTGTTACTTCTCACTTTTTCAAAATGGTCCCTGCAAAAACAGACCTAAAAGTAAAACTACATTCTTAAAAAGAGTGTAAAATCTCTTAATTTGAGCAGTTAAATGAGGTCAATAGGATGGTTATAGTTTGGAAACCCTAAAATTGGAGAAATAGATGTTATGCACTGAAATTAAGATAAAAGAGTTGCTTTTTTTTATTAAACAAGAGTCATTTTTATTCCATTGACAAATGGTCTTACCAACTCAAATCAAGGGAAAATACACATATTTCAAGAAAAATGAATTTAATCTGGCAACCAATTCTCCCAGTTGGACGTAATCTTAGTCATTTCTTTTTTTAAACAAAAGTATTTTTTCTTGATTTAAACAGCTATACAGTTTACCAATAGAATAAGATGATTTATGTTAGAAACTTGAAGGAAAGCTCCGTTATCTCAGTTCAAGGGTATGATATCTAATTATATTATAACAGTCAATTGGCAGAACATCTTATTTAGCTTCTCAAATAAAGGGCTTGTTTTAAGAAAATTCCTTAGATCAGTTTTACAGTGCAGTTGTACCATAAGATTTCCATTACAGGATAAAATGTCAAACAAAACTCTCAGATGCTTAAAGTTTGGGATATTGCTTTATAACCCTGCTTTAAACTTCTTATCTTTCTCCCTTACTTGACAAGTCTGACAATAAGTAGTTTCTTAATTTAAGTATTTTTTTCCCTTAATTTGAGCAGTTAATTAAGATGATCTGCCAAATCGAATGAGTATTTTTGCTCCTGAAATAAGGTAATGGAGTTTTATTTTTCCTTATTTCAAATGTTAATCATATTCTTCCATTGGTATATTGTCTTACTTACCTGCTCAAATCAAGAGAAAATAAACTTATTTCAAAAATTACTTACATTTCAATTTTTGTGGTGTTTTGCTATCCGATGTTTTCCTGCAAACCTCAGATTAAATAATCATGATCTGTGCTGATTTGTTTAATTTTTGATATAGTTGGTAGTACTAGATTGTATTTAGAAAAATCAGAGTAAATAAGTGGGAAACCAAGACATTGATTATTCTTATTACCCGCATAAAACCCATGGAGAAACTTTGGGGTTCAAACCAACCTCTGATCTAAAGCAGCTGCTCCACCGTTCAGCTTACAGAGAAAACCATTGATTGTTTTTCTTCAGATTCTCAGCTATGGTCTACTTTGACAATCTTATAAAATCCCTATAAGATTCCTACATTTTTGCAGCTGTAAGTTTAAAAAAAAAAATGGTTTCTGCACATGATACACTTCAGGTTGTCTACCCTGAAGGTAGTACATTGGGACAATCTTCCAAAGACCCCCATGCATTTTAAATGAACTTTATTGATCTCGCACAGCATAAATTTACCTCTGCATTTAATCCATCCCCTTGGGGAGCAGTGGGCTGCCATTGTGTGGTGCCTGGGGAGCAGTGTGGGGTTAAGGGTCTTGCTCAGGGACCCAGAGTGGCAGTCTTTGGGGATTGAACTGGGTACTTGCAACCTTCTCAGAGCACAAGCGCACTGCTCTGACCACTAGGCCAACACTACCGGAAACCAGAAAAAAATGGATTCAATAAAGTTTTAGGGATTTTTTTTTTTTTTTCAAGCCTTTTAGGAAAATTGTTCAGTTTAGTTGTTTGCTTGACAACTAAACGATGACAGGAACAATGATTTTAAAACAAAGTATCATGTTGGGAAACACTCATAAATGCTTCATCACCTTTTTACTTCACTGAGAAAAGTTAGATCATGATGTAAAGCAGATCAATAAATCCTCCACAAATTTAATAAACAATTTAGATTTAAAGGCTTAAAAAAAAAAACTACCAAAGATGAAAAAACTCAAGTGATGAAAAATTTGCTGACATTTAGACATTTTCCTTCTGGCCTTACAGGAGTCATCTGTGTGATTCCAGCTTCACTGGCTCATGCTGCTGCTGGAAGGTTGGAAAGCCTGACTCGGTCTGTGACCATGTCTGGTTCTGAACTCGGTCCTTCTGAAATCAGAGGGGATGCTGGTGGCAGGTCCCCCTCTGAAGAGTCACATTTTCCCCTCTTATTCTTAAATGGTGCTGAAACAGTTAATTCCAGACAGATCAGCAGGCACCAAGTGACTGGGAAATGTCTGTTTCGAATTGATAACATTTAGGCCAGATGTCCTATTGCCAATCTTGATTTAATTTTCTGTTCAAAGCAGCTTTATTCTTCTCAGCTTTTCAATGTCCATTTATAAATATGCTTGCTGTAGCACTGGCTCCTTTAGCCATATTTTGGTGCTTTAAGTAAGCGAGCTAGAAATGACACCACCTGTGATCCATTTTGTCACACTTTTTTCTAAACTCCCAGAAGAAGTCTTCTCTTGGGAACAGCCCTCATTAAAGTGTAGCAAGCCTTTAAATTAGTTTATTTTCATCACTGCAAGCTCTTCTAAAAGATAAAACCCAAGTACTTTTCTTTTGATTTTATATTTCTAATACGGATGGAGATAATTATACATAACAGGAGCGGATCTACGGGGTTGGGGAGGGTGGATTTGGGGTGGGCGGGGGTACGGGGGGGTTGAAACAAACAAATGTGATTGGCTGGTGATGTACTGTTTATTAATACCCCTTTTCCACTGGTCAAAAACCTTTCTAAACCCAAGAACAATCATTTGGTGGCAAGGGGAACAGCTCACTGACGTGTCTACCCAGATCAAACGACTTGGAAGGTGAGCCGCGTTTAAATCTGGGCTCTGATCAGCCTGCTGTGGGAACACCAGAGACAGGTTGACCTGCTAAATTACGTGATACCATTGAAAGCAACATACAGACGTCAACACACCGCACCAGTCGCTTCTGATCTACCAAGCAAAAACTCTGTTTACATTCGATGAACATGGAGCAGCTCTGGTGAGAGGGATTCAGACAGATAATAGAGCGAAACAATAAAGCACACTGACTACGCCCTGGCTTCCTTCCATTGCTCTCCATTGTTTACTTCCCTGATTTCTGTCGCACTGGTAACATCTTCAATGCTAACCCAGCATGATGATGTGCAGCTGGGGACAGAGGGCACACAGCTGCCAGCGAGGGGTTAGACCAGCTTTTTATGCCAGCGGGAAGGGAGCAAAATGCTGATTGTTAACGGGTCGATCTCTGTTTGAAAACAATGTGTTAACAGGCCATTTTCAGTGGGAAATAGGCTTATATCAGTGAGCTAACACCGTTAGCAGAAGTTAACTTGAAAACAAAATCAAATCTGAAGAAAATGACGAATGTTTAAAGTGACTATGAAGCATATTTAAGTCATAAGACATTGTTCTAATATATCTGGGAAATTTTTTGATCTAATGCTAACCGCTTACTCTTTGTAGCATAGCTCTTCATCTTGGTTAGCGTCCCCTAACGGCAGTTTAGGGGACATTTAACGATGCTCATTGCTGTTTCTGCTGGACAGAGCTTACTGTATTATGAGATGTTTTAACTGACCTTTAGATTAGTTTTGCAGTGTAGCTACTCACCTTACATTACAGAGTTTCATCATGAAATCATAAATTATGAGAAAAGGGCAGATTTTTGATTTGTTTTTGTTTTTTTAGCTGCGGTTGATCCACAAGATCTTTCAAAGTTCAGCCTGGCCTGGAGGTCAAGGCAAACTGTGCCCGAGCTGAGCCTATGTGATCGAGCGAGTCGGGGTTGCAGAGCTGCATGCTGCAGAGAGCCTGGTGGATGTTTGTGAGCTGCAGGGCAGAACAGCAGCCTGTGTGAGGAAAGGCTGCCAAGGAGTCCTATTTATAGATGCAACAGGCAATGTGGGCCATTGTTTGAGGCGTTTACAGTACAGAGAAACATCCAGTTTCTGATCACCACACCACTTCATCCAGTTTTTCCTTCCTGGATGAATTGAAATCATTTAGTCGGTTATTTACTTACTGTTGTTGTGTTGATTTGCTGCAAGAAAGTCCATGACAGCCTTGATGGAGACTGAAAAGATAAACTATGACTAACCCTCATTTACTCATTAAACAATAATTGCACATAGATTCTTTCACTTACAGACACATTTAGAGAGATCTGATCAGCAGGAGGACATCAGGCATGTACTATGGCACCATCTGTGTGATCAGCCTCTGCCTGAGCAAATCTTTCTACTTTTCTAAATTAAGACTATTCTTTGACCTGCTCCCAGAAATGGTTCCTTTGAATGAGGATCTTTCTACTTTCCTAAAGACATGCACCAAAAAACAGCCTTTTTTCACAGCCACTCTTCCACCCTGAAAGTCTCCTAATTTTATTAGGATTCACCATTGACTAAACATAAACTGTTTCTGCACTCACACAAACGCAATACCCAGTGTTGGTTTTATTCTCTTAAAATAAATGGTTTCCTTCACACCCCTTTCAAACCATGTGCCCTCTTTGTCCAAATTATGAACACTCTGGTCCTCAAAAGAATGTTGTTTGTGCATAAGTTGTAGGACAAGTGTAAGATGCACTGCACTAGTCCATCCTAAATACCTAATTACTATAGTAGTAGCCATACAAAATATCCCCACTTTCCTTGATGGGCCATTGGCTGGTCCCCTAAAATTCCTTTGTAAACATCAGTCTTTGTACTAAAATACTCTTTCTGTTATGATTTGTGGACATTAAGATCTAAAGAGAAGTGTCATATCCCTGTAATTCAATAAAATGGTGGCGTCAGAGTAAAAACATGCACACCCAGGAGAAAGAGGGGGTCTATCCAGTGGCTGGAAGTTGGAGGGGACTCTGCTGGGAGTTGCAGGGAAGTGGGCTGTCATTCCACTGGCGTTTGACTGAGAAGGGCTATTTTGAATGGCTGCTACTGTAACACGGAGCCGATGTAACAGGCTGCTGCATGCACAGAACATGCACAGTGCCATCTTGAAAATGTATTTCTTTTAATGAAATGTCCCCAGATTTGGATTCAGAAATATGGTCACCATAAGGTAGTGCTACAGGAGATGTCACAAAATAACAATGTCCAGCGATTGTCCAAATGTCCGCCCTAACCACTATATATATGGCACTATTGTGATTACGCCGTTTTAGATGAGTGTCGGAACGTCTAGTGGATGGAAAAGTAGTGGACTAGAAATTTCCAACAATGCACCTTGAAAAGCAGCGATAAATAACAAAGATGGTGCAGGCACCGTGCATGGAGGTGGAGTCACGTGACCAACGGGGAATGAAAAGTATTGATCATGTTTGAACAATCAGTTAACTGAGTCCTCTATAAAGTCCACTATATAGTCCCCGCTCTATATAGCGATGGAGGGATTTAGGGGTTAGGGTGGATGTTTGGATAGAGCCATGGTGACAATATTTTACTTAAATGTATAAAAACTGAAAAGCTTACAGTATTTATATCGAAAAATAAATATTTTTCAAATAAAATCTATTGTTAAAACTAATTGTGGATCCCTTTAAAATCAAAGTTAATCTTTTCTTTAAAGCCTTTACTTTATTAAGTTGCTATTTTTCCCATCTGAAGCCACTTACTGCGGGGAGTGTTATTGTCCTTTTCACTCTGTAATATTACTTTTTTCTATTGTATAACAGATATGATTTGCTCCACAGTGAACTGAGGTGATACGATGGATCATCTCTACCATCTGCACACACACTATCTGTCAGCATTAGATTTGGTGAAATGAGCCCTGCTGTAACAGAAGACTGTGATTCACTCTCCAGTGGAAAACATTGCCCTGGGCTACCTCTCCTTTAACACATTATACTATTGTTTGTTGTTGTGATACAGTAGAGGATGCATCAGATGAAATATAAACACATTAATGTTGTTAGCCGAGGACTTCCTGACAGAAATTGTTGCTTTATTTTTCCCCAGAACAGAGTTTGTTGGAGGATTTTTAATCAAAAGATAAGAGTTTTCACAGTGAGCCCCAGCAAGAGGAAAAGGACGATGAATAAAAACTGAATTATGATTTATCTGTACATTAAAGCCAACATATAATATGGGATATTAGCTTTAGAAGTTTATCATGAGCTAATTTATTTCTTGAAAATAGGAATATTAGATTAGAGCATATTTTTCCTTGATTTGAGCAGGTAAATAAGACAATATGCAAATTCAATAAGAAGAAAAAAATGTGTGAAATTTCAAGTGCATAATATCTAATTATCTTATTCATTATTACCTAAGAACAAAAATATTAATTCCAAAGGCAGATCATCTTATGCCTGCTCAAAGTTGGGCAAATACACTAGTTCTGGAAAATATTTCACCTTTTTAAATGTTTCTGCAGTGCATGGACAAAACATGGGATAAGAAAACACAGGAAGCTACATTGTATTAGAACATGTGGGGCAGGTAAAGAAAAGTTGGACTTTAAAACCAAACTTTAATCAAAGGTCACTCTAAATAAATAGGTTTCTAATCTAAATTTAAAGCAGCTGATGGTTTTAGTACTTTTACAACTTTCTAGAAATTTGTTCAAGGTCAATGAAAACTACAAAAATTTTCTTTGCTTTTAATTTTCTTTCCCAAGTTTTCCAATATATTATCAGAATACTGAAAACGGAGTTTTACAAATGACATTTTAACAGATTTCATGTTCTGCGCTTCTGGTTAGAATAGAGTTTCTATTAGATTGTGTGGAACCAATAGAAATGATTCTGCCCTGCCTGGACGTTTGCGACAGCATTTCTATTGGTCCAGGCACAGACTGCCCAAAACTATATAGAATAAAATCAGTAAAAATCACTTTTAAAGACATGCAATTCGTAAAAATCAGCTGCTCCTGTCAACAAACAAAAAAAAAAAAAACTTTTTTGTAGAAGTATGGGTTGAATGTTTGCATACACACCAATATCTTACTCTCAAAAATGTTTCTTTGACTGAGAAGCTTTTTAAAGTGCCAATTTTGAAATATATTGTCTTCAAATGTCCTTTTTTGTGACCAGTCCTTTGGTTTCAGTAATATTTGTGCTTTTTTCTCTCCATAAAAAAGGGGAGAAAATGGTTTAGGGGGCAGGAGGGCAGGCCCCCCCGGGGAACCGGAATTGTAAGATCGCCTCTGGGTGACATGGATTAGATTCCGCCATCAACATTGGTTGTTTTCCCCAAGATAACGGCAGTTTTTGTCAGACAGAGATGAATCTTTCCTATTCACTATCAGTAATGATTATGCAACTTTAAACTAAACACCAATAGTGATCTTCATCCAGTTTACTTAAAACTTTAAACATCCTACAATAATCATCTGCCTGCTCACCAGTGATTCGAAACACTAGTTAAAAGTCAATGATCTGACTTTCTTTAATGAAACAATAAAATTGTGGCTGATGTGTCTGATTGCTGAACTCTAAAAACATTTTTATTCTCACTCTGGATGTGTCTGTATTTAGGCCACATCCCTCCCTCAGGCTCACAGCTTGTGTTCATAATCCTGATGGTTCTAACAAGCGGTTGCCATTTCTAAAATAAGGTTACCACTTTCCCAAACACATGTATAGGTAAAGGCAAGTCATTGAGTATAATAGTCATGATACGGCCTGTGAGTGGACACCTTCCCCTTCTTACAGCGTATTTATTAACCGAATGGAGGAGAATGCAGTTCGGTGTGCAGTAGGCTATACTTCACAGTTTTATTTGATGTGCAGACGCTACTGGTGAGTGCATGCTTTGCATGAACATCATTTGCACAATCAGTTTACATTTCTGCAGCTCATTTATCAAATTACATCAGCCTCCTGCAGTGAGTAGGCAAGACTGGAGTGAACAAAACAATTTAACTTTCAATGTCATTAAGGAGATAAATGACTGTACTGCAAAAACTGAGAGGAAAAAAATCTATTTTTTCTTAAACAAGTTTGTTTTTTCTCGATTTAAAAATACCGATTTGTCAATCTAAGATGATTTACATTCAAAATAAGAATACATAAAACTACCTTATCTATTTATCCGATTTTAAGGGTGAAAAAGTACTGATTGCATTGATTATTAATCTGCCTCATTATAATACACACATTTTGAGAATTTTCACTTATTTTTAGTACCGATAATGCAGTGTACTTCAAATGAGGTTCATTTGGAGGAATCAAACCGAAACCTTTTCTTAAGGGCATTCGGAGATGTAATGTTATAATATGAATTTAATGATTTTTATCTTTGCAACACTTTGTCTGAAAAAGAGAAACAAAGGCTGTGTTTTTATCTATTGCCACCCACCCCTCATTGCATATGTTCCTATTTTACATTTCAAGCTGAGGATGGCTGCTCTCTTAAATACCTACAGCCAGTGCCTAAAATTAAAACCTTTATAAGAGCTCAGGCTGTAACAGGTGTTTTTATCCAAAAATAGATATAAGTAGAGTTTTCTCTAAATAAATGTAGTTTCTCTTGTTTTGAGCAGGTATATAAGACAGTTTAACAACTGAGTAAAGTGATTTACATTTAAATAAGAAATAGCATGATCTGCATAGTATCTAGTAAATATAAGGGCAAAGATACTCAAACTATTGGTAGATCCTCTTATTAACCTGCTCAAATTAAATAACTTATGAAGAACACACATTAAATTTATGATTACTTCTATTTTTCATTTTAACCAATATTGTGATTTTATTACAATTTTCCTCTCTGCTACCCAGAGACGTGTAAATGCTTAACTCCAGGTTTTCATTGTTTACATTATGGTGTGAATTTTGTTCCACTATTTTTGCAAAGAAAAGTAGAACATTTACATGTTTTGTAAATGAAAATCATAAATAAAATCTAGAAATTAACCTGTGAAAAACTTTTGAGATAAACTTCCAAATTGTTTAATGTTTTATTTTAGCGAAACGTATTTCCATCCATCCATTATCTCACACGCTTGTCCCAATTGGGGTCACAAGGGGTGCTGGTGCCTATCTCCAGCTGTCAATAGGCGAGAGGTGGGGTACACCCTGGACAGGTAACTAGTCCATCGCAGGGCAACACAGAGACATACAGCACATACAACCATTCATGCACACACTCACACCTAAGGAGAATCTAGAAAAGCCAATTAACCTAACAGTCATGTTTTTGGAGTGTGGGAGGAAGACGGAATACCCGGAGAGAACCCACACATGTTCAGGGAGAACATGCAAACTCCATGCAGAAAGACCCAGGGCCAGGAATCAAACCCAGAACCTTCTTCCTGCAAGGCAGCAGTGCTACCCACTGCCCCACTGAGCAGCCGCAAAATGTATTTTTCTTTTTTTTATATTCTTTACAGATTCTATATTTCATTGTATTTTTTTAATGACTGGAAGATTTTTTTTTTTTTTAAGAATTTAATTTCTCAGATAACATTCTCTTCACTTAAGCATAAAAGAAACACTCGCTCCTTAACCAATAAAAATGTTGTTGCTAATGTCCAGCAGACCAATAGAAAAGCATCTTCGCTCATCACCCAAGAGGAAAGCCGCCCCCAGAACTAAATGCAGTAATGTCTGTGAACCATTTAAAAAAAATTAATTCCTAAAACTCTAATGAAAAGGAGAAATTTGAAAAAAAAAAAAAAATTCATTATCTAAAAGATGATAATACAGTAAAGTATCTATGAAAACTCCTTAAACCAATCAGATCGTTTGCTAAATGCGTAGAACAGATCATTATGTGGACGCACCATACTTTTCTAGAACTGCATAAAAACCAAACTGAGGGAATAATCTTCAGACTAAAGGAGCAGAGATCCAGAATTACGGTAGCTCCCACTGATTATGGCTGAAATCTTGGTGTAATGATGGACTCAGACCTGAACCTTCAGAGGCTCATAAAGGCAGTTAATGTCAGGCTTTTATCAGCTGAAGAACATCTCTAGGATTAAAGGACTAATGTCCAAGCAGGATCTAGAAAAACTAATTCAAGCATTCATCTTTATTAGAATTGATCGCTGCAACAGTGTCTTCATACTGTAGGTTTGTCTAAAAAGTCCATCAGAAAGCTGCAGCTGATCCAAAACGCTGCTGCCTGTGTTCTCACTAGAACTAAGAAAGTAGAGAACATCAGCCCACTTCTGAAGTCCTTCCACTGGCTCCCTGTAGCTCAGAGAATAGACTTTAAGATCTTTCTTTCCAAATGGTTGAAAAAAAAAATTGAATCCCGGGAACAATGGGCATTTAGTGGGAACGAGGGGTTAGACCAGCTTTTTATTACAAATGGTAAGGGAGCCAAATGCTGATTGTTAGCGGGTCTACCAATGTTTGAAAAACATGCCTTAACCTGCTATTTTCAGTGCGAAAGAGGCTTTAGACTATAAATCTTTAAATGGATCAGCACCTCAATCCAATACAGATCTGTTGTCAGTGGATCAACCTCCCAGACCACTGGGGTCTTCTAGTTCCAGCCTTCTCTGTCCACTCAGAACTAGAACCAAACATGGAGAAGCATAATTTAGTTCCTAGGCTCCACTGATCTGGAACAAACTCCCAGAAGACTGGAAAAAGGCTAAAAAGCCTAATTTATTTGAAGTCGAAGTTAAAAACCTATTAGTTTAGAGCTGCCTTTGACTGATGAAGTTAAACTGTTAACTGAGGTATCTTTCTTTTATTCTGCTTTTATTTTTGTTCTATTATCTAATTAACGTAAAGCACCTCGAAAAGTCATTGCACTGAATTAAGCTATACAAATAAAATTCCCTTGCCCTCTTTTAAATTAAAAGCTTTTAAGGTTTCATTTTTGGTTAGCGTCTTTTTTTTTTTTTTTCAATTTCAATTTGCAAAATATGTCTTTTGCTTCTAACAATAATGGAACAAATTTTATTCTGTATTTTATGAACTTAAAGCGTTCTTGTCCAGAGTCCGCCATCACAGGTGTTTTACTGCCACTGTTGTGTGGAAAACCTCTTACTTGCATGCATGGAGCCGCACACAAACTGCAACTTGCTCCTCCCTTCTATGTGGCGCCAAACACACCTTTAGCGCCACCTACAGAGCTGGAGTGAGAGGGTCAGTGTCTTACTCTTGTTAAATGTAACATGACCAAAATTGAGCATCTCTGTGTTTTGTTAAGTTGCAATTAATATTAATAATAATAATAATAATGTTTAGAACTGTAAATATACAGTCATATGTTTATATTACTTTTTTATGTATTTATTACTGTTTTCAAGGCTGCACTTCAAAATAGTGAAATTGTCTAGAGCTGTTTCTTTTTGTATACTCTTGTGTATACAAAATACATTTGTTTAAGTCTAAGATTATAATAAAAATGTGATTAAGTGCCCAGCCATGGCAGCAAGGCTGGACGCTACCCGAGGTAGGGGGAATGATGAAGAGGGAAGAAATCTCTACATCTCACCATTAGATAACTACAGCTTCAATCCAATTTCTCTTCATAATAAAAATGTATTTTGTAATTTAAAAAAAAAAATGCATTGGGCTGCAAAATCATTAAAAATGATGCAAATGTGAATAAATCATTTTTATGAATTGCTAGGCTTGTTTCATTTAAGGCAGTTCTGTAACAGAACCCGATATTTTCCCAGCGTTACTTGATGAGGATGCTCTCCTGCAGCACCCCCAGCTCAGCTTTCATGTTTTCTTGTCCCACAATGCACCACAGATGGGTCTGCAATGCAGGAAGGCCAGTTTAACTGCCAGACAGGTTTATTATAGAGCATGCTTGGATGATACTAAAGCTGCACAGAGTGGTTACAAATATTTCAGAGAAATAAAGTAAGTCTGCTGGAAATCACCTTGATGACAAAATCCTAATAGGTTTTTCAGATTAGAATGACCGATTTAATGGTCTTAAATAGAACTCTGTGATTTACACAACACATTCTGTAATGTGTATTAAGCAGATTTCCTTCTGAATTATATGTCATGCTTGATAGCACTTTCATTTTTATAGTTATTTCCTAATATGTAATTCATACGCGCTCTCCTTTTTTATCTGCAGCTACGGCCAGCAGGATAAATATGCTGCTCCCTCCATGGGCGCCCTGACAGGCATATGAACATTGGTTTTATAAATATGTTTAGAGGAAAAGTATGGAAGCCAACGGTGACCTTCCAAACAATAAATAGTTATTTCTCCACATAATGAGAAAATGATACAGTAATCAAGAGAAAAATACTAGATTTTAAACTAACGAGGTGATCATGGATTACGAGAGCTGAATCTTTTGTAGGCAATAGAATATGAGTTATGTAGGTTACGAGCGGTACTTAAATACAGCACCACTGTGGGTGCGTCGCCACAGAAAGCTGTGCTGAATACTAAGAAGAAATGTTAAACTAAACCAAGGAAACTTTACATCCTAAAATTATTTTAAGTTTATAAAGAACATGTTTTCCTCATCAGGTTCTTTATTAATTTGCAAAATATCCTTATAATGTTCTCATATGCAGAGGCAGAGTAACGTTCTTAGCTGTTTTCCATTAGAGCAGCACTACCTTAACGTACTTAACTAACAGTAATAAGTAGTGCTTATAAATACTTAAGCAGGTGTGAAAAAGCTGTCCGTTAATGAATAACTAATCTAAACATCTGGTTCATTGTTCATTGTTTTCATTTTTATGTAATAATGTAAAATTACATGAAAATTTAAATTGTAGTTGACAATAAAGTTGATTAATTGATTTGATTGATAAATAACAGATTAATAAAAAAAAAATATTTCCTAATTCTGGTATTTTAAAATATTAAAAAACACACATCCACAAAAACGTATATAAAATAACAAATTAGACTAAAGAAATTAGACTAAAGAAATACACTACATCAAGTAAAACTTTTGAAGATGACACGTAAATGTAACTATAGCAACAGCACAACTCGCCTATTAATTTTACCTGCCAATTAAACTCTCAGAACCTCAAAGAAAACCACTGATTTACGTTAGAGACAGTCATTTTGATTTTCTAACCTCCCTTTTCCCCTGAAAGCCCAGGATTTGTTTTGCCCAGCATTCTTCGGCCTGCTTTTCTCATTACCAGGGAGCTTTATGTAAGGCAGTGCTGTCTGACTTTTGGCCTGTAGGGGTTAGACCTGTAACTTCAAGATGTATTTTCAAAATTAAAGGAGTGGTTAAAATTAAAACTGGTATTTTGATATGTATGGATGTAGTGTTAGCAACATTAGCAGTTCATCATGGTATTTGTATTATCGTTTCCCAGTTGATTATACAATAGGTTAAAAGTTAAACAAGCAGCCAAACTACAGTAGTGATACAACGTTGATGTCCAGTAAAGTGTGTCCAGATGCGTCTGATGTTTCTGCTGCTCCTGTGTTCAATGGCAGAGAACGGCTTCGCTATATTTGCTGTGATCAGTGGGTAAAAATAAGCTTTAATAAATTTTAAGGGAGAAAGTCCACCTGAAAACATTGTCTGTGCAGTCAGTTAATCCAGATTAGGATCCTGCCTTTAAGGAACCACTGCCTGCGCTTTGGGTAGCAGACTGAAATGTGGATTTGGAGACCATTCAAAATGAGCTATGGATGGTGATTGAGATTCGTTGAGGTGTGGTTTGAAGCTGATTGGCTTGTGATTGAGGCGGATGAGGGTAAGTGATCTTTTCTTCAGATGAACTTCCACCTAAGCTTAAACTGAACTCCTGTCCACTGGAACTCATAGAATAAACATCCACATCTGTATTTGGACAACACAGGTGGGTCCAGATAGGTCGGCTGGATTTTTTTCTCTCTCTGACTCTAAAATCTTATACTTACATCATTCTCCTCATCTTCATTCTTTTCCTCAGCCGTTTTAATATCAGAAGCCTTCTTCTTTTCAGAAATCTCTGTCTTCTTTCTTCTCATGCCCCATTCTTTGCAAAAGAAACTAGAAATGTCACCAGGTTTAAATTTTCTGCAAAGTGTATGCTTCAAGACTTGGAAAAATTATCCCACTTTTAATGCCAGTATACAAACCAGAAATTATTTATCACATCTGCACAGCCTCACAAGCCCTTCTGTTTAGAATCATGCATTGATGGCAGAAAATGTATTATTTGATAATATATATTATAAAAATAGATTTTATTGGGTAAATCAGGCATAGTTTGAAGACAGTAAGAGGATTTTGGACAAACAAGCAATTGGTATTTCCAATCTTAATGACATAAAAGCAGGGAGGGGGGCTGAATGGCCACCCTCTGAGGTCCCCCCCTCTCAAAGGAAATCTGGAACAGCCCTTGCAAATAACCTAATTAGCCATATGAAGCTCTCTTAATTCCTTTATCACTCTCTTAGTGATGTATGTCTATACTCTCTCATTCTCTTAATGTTCAGCATATGTTGGATGGTTCAGCAGTCAATGATTAAACGGCCATAAATCAGCTTGTTTTGTCCTGGAGGCTCCAGCTTCTGCTCAGAAACACCTGCAGGGGACAGCGCAGGATTAGGCTGTGCAGAAATACTCCTGCACCCACGTACCGCAGGGATGGATGGATGGTTGGGTGGATGTGAAGATGAAGAGAACATACTTACATGGCCTATATACACGCGCACACCCTGAAGTCAGCAGTGCATCTGAGCTCCTTTTTGACTTTAATGCCTTGGTGCTGCTCAGCCTCTGCACCACACACACACACACACACACACACCAACTCTGCAGTGACGCGGGGAGGCTGGCTGCACTTATTACAATTCAACGTCAGAACAAGTTTGATAAACGCCCCCTCCCTCCCTCCCCTTCTTCCTTCATCAGCCCCCTCTCTCGCGCGCTCTGGCCCATTTCAGTGGTCTTCATCCACAGAGTGAGGAGATCCTGTTCTCCACCTCCATCTTTAGGTTCTTAGAGCATCAGCAGCATCAGCAGCAGTGGGCTGGCACACATTCAAAGTGGGCGCACATAGAGAGACACAGAGAGAGAGAGAGAGAGAGAGAGAGAGAGAGAGAGATCCGCCGCCGCATCTTGTGGATTTCTTTGCGCTCCAGTCCGTTTTCATGAGTCTCTCTGCTTCTCCTCACCCACAAACACGCCAGGAGTTGATTTCACTTCCCGTGGAAAAATGTGGAGTCGCTCAGTTGCGGCGGTCCTGGTTTTACTTCATCTCATCGGGGACGCGCTGGCAGGGTTTCCAAACCAAATCAACATCGGTAAGTTTAACCGCTTCTGTTGTTCTCTTTTTTTATGGCTCACATTTAAAACCCGGTTGGTAACCTAGTCCGTCCCTAGTCCGCTCCTTGTCTGTCCCCAGTTCGCTCCTATCCGCTCCTAGTCCGTCCCTAGTCCGCTCCTTGTCTGTCCCCAGTTCGCTCCTATCCGCTCCTAGTCCGTCCCTAGTCCGCTCCTTGTCTGTCCCCAGT
>NW_015150622.1:1347150-1361517 GCF_000732505.1 Cyprinodon variegatus
TGCTCCTAGTCCGTCCCTAGTCTGCTCCTAGTCCGTCCCTAGTCTGCTCCTAGTCCGTCCCTAGTCCGCTGCTAGTCCGCTCCTAGTCCACCCCTAGTCGGTCCCTAGTCCGCTCCTACTCTGTCCCTAGTCCGCTCCTAGTTTGTCCCTAGACCGTTCCTAGTCTGCTCCTAGTCCGTCCCTAGTCCGCTCCTTGTCTGTTCCCAGTTCGCTCCTATCCGCTCCTAGTCCGTCCCTAGTCCGCTTCTAGTCCACTCCTCGTCCACTGCTTTTTACAGTGGGGTTTGTTAAAGCTAAAGATAATCCAAAGAGTCTAATTGCAAGTTTAACAATCTGCAGAGCATTTCTTTAGAGTATTCATCAGAAAAAATATATATTTGACTCACTGGATTGGCCCTATAGTGGCCCAAAAGGGCCATATCACAGAAAAATATATTTTATGATATATAAAATTAAATGATTAAAATATAAGATATTTTAGTTTGTGGAAACCAGTGCTCCTTTACATACAGCTGGAAATAATAGTACAATTTAAATAGACATAGACAAGCTAAGAAAAAAATAACATAGGTTGCAATTCTTAAGATGGTTTTTAAAAAATTAATACAAAATATAAAAGATAATCAACCTCTCAGGATGTGCAACATAGGTTGCAATTCTTAAGATAGTTTTTAAAAAATTAATACAAAATATAAAAGATAATCAACCTCTCAGGATGTGCAACATAGGTTGCAATTCTTAAGATAGTTTTTAAAAAATTAATACAAAATATAAAAGATAATCAACCTCTCAGGATGTGCAACATAGGTTGCAATTCTTAAGATAGTTTTTAAAAAATTAATACAAAATATAAAAGATAATCAACCTCTCAGGATGTGCAAAATGTTTTTACAAAAAAGGTATGAACAAATAAACCTGTATTTATAATCTACTCTTCACAAAATCCCGTATTAAAAAAATACATTTATGTAGGAAAAGTATGTGTGATTAATTTATTATTAAATAACCTAATGTGACCTTTATTTCAACCTTACATGTTAAAAATACTCTCTAGCTTTTCAAAATAAACATCTAACCAATCGGCAAGTCTAAAGCAGTTTTAGCCCCGCCCATTCGCTTTCATTGGTTAAAAATAGATACTGCAATCAAGTAATGGAAATATTCAAATAATGGTCCAAACGAGGGTAATCTGAATTGTATGTGTAGATAAAGGGACCCATTAAAATCAAATGAAGCGTATAACTTAAAGGTATAGAGGACAATTTTCACTCATTTCTGAAAAGACCAGCCCTCTCCACTTTAGAAAAAAAATGCACATGTACAACCCTGTACCCGCTCCAGAGAGGGAACGCCTATTAAACGCGTGCGAGAGCATGCGCAAGCCCATTTCTCCTCGTGCACGCTCTGTTTAATAGTTGCCATTTGAATCACTCATACAAGCTTACTTTCCCAAAAAAGATTCACAATTTTTTCACTGTCCGAATCACCACTGGAAACTGAAAATGTGGACGAGCACGTAGGACGGCCTTACGTAAACATATCACCAGAGTGATTGTCAATTAGGAGGACCACTTATTTAGATGATCCACCCAGAAATAAAAGATCGTCCTCTATACATTTAATTACTACAAATAAACACTGGGTTTTCTTTCTGATCCACTGTAGTGCTGCCAGAGCTGACCAAGTCACCTGAATAGCTGTTGTTGAAACATGTCTTTTGGGGGTTTTTTTTTTGTTATCCAATCCTCCACTATACCTTTAAAGACACATTATGTAAGTTTTTACCTAAAAATATATTTGAAATAGCCTTTTTATTTGATCTTTCCGACTAAAACTTAATTTGATGAGCAGACTGACACCTCAGCAGTTGAGCCTTGATGCATCTATTAGCCTGTAGCCTATTTTCATTTTTATTTTTATTTTGTGTCCTTTTTAGCAATATAGCTCTGGGAATAGCTCTGTCCCAGCTAGATAGTCCAACAGATTTGCTTTCACAAACAGATCACTGTTACCATAAGGTTTCACTTAGTATATGTATATGAAACTTATATAAGACATAGTAAGGAAAGAGGACATGAAAAGAGAGAGAATAAAACAAAAAAGCAAAAATAGACAAAAGATAGACAGTATCTCCTAGAAGTCTACTTCCAGAACCTGTATGCGACATGAGGAACAGGAAAAAGAGAGAGCAGTGGCTATGCCTTAGGCATCCATGTGTGAAAGGTAAAACTTACACAATATTATTCAGGGCGTTATATATCTGTAAATGCAGCTTAGTTTTTAGTATTAGTGTGTCCACTAGCATCTGGAACCAAACTTGCCTGGTATGTATCCATGGGCATGTTCCTGTGTAAAGGATTTTTTAAAAGCCTCTTCAGAAGGAAAATATGCTTATTAGCAGGTGTGGGTGGCTCCAGACTCTCCCTACTGGGCCCAGGACTGGTAAAGAGGCAATCTAGGCCCCGATATCCAAAGGCACCCCATATCATTGGGTCACAAGGAGGGCAGACATTAGGATGGCCAGACCTACCAGAGAAGGGCAAATAAGGGCACCCAGAGACACACCCCTTAGGGACCAAAGCCTAAAGTGCCCGACCCCAGAGGCCATAGTACCAAGTTCCACAGGGCCATGGCATCCCAATGGTTCTGCCGGCGGCTGGTCACACCCAGATGAGAGCCCAGGGGTCCGAGACCAAGGGACGTACCGCCCCCTAGGAGGCTCCTCTCATTGGCTGGTAGCATAAGGGGGAGGAGACTGGCCCTGCTCATACTTGGGGCCTACAAAATTCCAGTAGTTGGGGGGAGGCAAACGTTTAACCTGACAAGTAGGTAAAATGTAATTCACATTCCTCCAGTCACATTCACACAATCCAACCTGTACACCCATATGGGCATATAGAAGCGCTCAAATGAGACGTCATAAACTGTACACCTGCCAAAGCAGAGTAGGTCCCAGACCCCTGCCGAACACCGAAATCTCACAACGGGAGAAGAAGACATCAAAGCCATAGTATGGTAACCTATGGCTTTGATGGAGATGCAGAGGTGTTAGAGATCCCATGCCAGCCCCCTTCTGATCAGATGTAGTGTTTTTGCCTGTTTGACTACTTTGTATTCAAAACTACGGAGGAGGTTAGGTTTGCCCTCCCACCTCTGCCACCCTAAATCTTAAGTGTTTAAATGATTTCCAACAACCACAGGTGGGCAGAGTATCGCAAGCAAAGTTAGAAAGGCTCACCCACATCCAGTGCTTCAAACGTCCCAATCCTGATGCTCTACATACATTATATATGTTTTGGAAATGTTATAAATGCTGCTGACTTGGGTGTTCGTGGAAATTGGGGCATAGGCCACCACCAGCATGGGAGGACCCACCCTGTGAAGACCTCATCCCCAAGATCCTATAAGAATCATGGGATGCAGAGAAATGGGAAACGGGGTTCTCTCAGGGAGTCTACTCCCCTAGTGACCCCAATAAGCTCCCCGTTCTCCACCCTCCCCCTGCTTCCCCCTGGTGCCTGCCAAGGTGGCAGGCACTGGGGTAGACCCCAAACCCAATACCCCATCCCCCATCCTGGATAGGAGAGCCACTCCAGCTCAACGCAGTCTTACCAGGGGGCACTATACCCAGATGACCCCCAGCCTGGGTATAGCATTCAACCCAGCCCCCAGCCTAGCCCAGGGTCCACCACAGCCAGATCAGGAAACAAGTAGGGCCTGGATTTACTTCTGGTCAGAATTTTCCAGCTGCTCTGCAGATCGTGACATCATCTATTTTAAATGTCTACAACCTAGAAAACAATCAAAACCTTATATATTTTGTGGATACTAAGAAGCGACCAAAATTCAGCTCAACTCAGACACCAATGGCATGTCCACATAAGGTGAAAATGTTTTTAAAAAAACAACCTGTCAAGTACTGATTGATTGGTTGACTTTATTAATCTCACAGTGGAGAAATTTAGAAGAAGAATAAATGCCAAAGGAAGAAAAGGGGTATGGGGGTATATACAGTATATACAGTGTGCCCTTATATATATATATGACAGCTGAAGTCTTTTTTTTTTAAGCAGGATTATTATACAATATTATTGCACTGGGTATTTACATGGGTTTTTATATAGATGGGTATTTATCTAGCTATCGCACTGGGTATCAAATATTAAGAAATAGGTTATTGCACATTGTATTAAATACCCTGTGCAAATAAGATTGTGAAAATGGCAGCCTAGTGGTTAGGGCATAGAGCTTGAAATCCTGAGGTTGCGAGTTTAAGCCCCACTCCCACAGCCTCCAATCCACAATGGCAGGCCACTGCTCCCCAATCTCTTCAGCCTGGCAGGCAAATGCAATGAAATTTGTACTCTCCCAACAATAAAAACTACTTGGCCCGGGCGATCGGGCAATGGTTAACATCGAGCCCTGCACCGCTACCATTCTGAGAGCCAAAAGTTTATTCAACTATTGTCACCCATTCCAGGTACTAGATTAACTTTGTATTAGTCTTTTTCCTGGTTCACGAAGGTAGGCAGCAGCTAGACAAAGCGATGATGGCTATTATTTTACATCCAAGTAGTATGCAGTTCTTCATATATATATATATATATATACACACACACATCAATTTCAAACAGATGGTATCGGTATGGTATTGGTCAATTGGCCAATACGCACAGCCAGTTATCGGTAATCGGTATCGTAGCCAAAAAATGGCAGCACTTCTGTTGTTTATTTTACAATGTCCCAATGGTAAAGGAATATATGATATAGGATATCAGTAAATATCCATTATCTGTAATGGCAATATTAACATTGATTATTGATATCCACCAAGATTTTCATGTTGTTGCATTGCAGATCTCTCTCTATAGATATCAAATATTTAATTTCTATCTAAAAACAAATAGAAACTGCAGAATCTAAGATTTGTCCAAAATGTCACACAGACATTTTTATTAAGAGAAAGTTATAGACGTACTTGAGAAATGGCTTAAAAATAACATACCCAGAAATATAGGGGTGGCGTGGCACTCCTCTACGTTCAGAGAGCGAGGAAGTAGCTAACCTTACGTGCAAGCTGGTAAGGTTGTCGTTAACGACCCCCCTTTTAGATGCATGGACCAGTATCAGGTATTGCAGGCTAACAAAGAGCCCAAACGACTCCCCATTCCTAAGGGATAGATGCATTTTTCTGATTTAATTTGCATGTTTTCTAAGCCAAAACAAGGTCTTGTTTTGTTCCACTATATAAAGCCTCAACCTCAACACTAATTCTGACCTTATGAATTGAAAAAGCTCCCTGGATGGGAAGTGAAATGTCTTCAAGCTTTGAAAAATTCCAGTGGATTGTTTTTTTTAACATTTTGGAAAGACTTTGACCTGGATGACTGAGAATCTTCACCAGCGTCGGATTCTTAATCGTTGTCTGTGTTGTCGCAGTCAGTTTACCTACCAAGGGTTTCATGGCATAAAAGAGTGAAACAAAATTACAATAGTCTGAAAATGCTTTTTTTCTGTAAGATAGTACCCATATTTCTTCATTTCAGAGTTGTGTAATTTCTTTCAGACATATATTAGCGGTGTTTTCTATCCATATATACTTCTATTTATGATAAGACATGAATGTCACCAACACTGCATGAAGATCTCAACATTTGTGAGGTAAATTCTGCAACATAAAGCCCCATCCTTTGGTTCCACAGCCTCAGTGGTTTACTCTAAAAACACACAACATCTTCTACAATGTTTAAGGATGAAATCAACTCTAATTGGGGGGATTCATATTGTATATTTATTGTGAAGCTATCATCAAAGTATAGTTTGTAATTTTAAAACTTCTACTTGTTAAAATCCTTTAAAAATCTGATGAGATGTTTCCTGTGTGACATTTCCTGCAGGTGGACTGTTCATGCGCTCCACAGTGCAGGAGCACAGCGCCTTCAGGTTTGCTGTCCAGCTCTACAACACCAACCAGAATGTGACAGAAAAACCCTTCCACCTCAATTATAATGTTGACAACTTGGAGTCCTCTAATAGTTTCTCTGTCACACATGCCTGTAAGTAACTGGTCTTTTAAATATTATTTCTGTTGCTTAGATTCTGAATGAAAAAGTGATGCAATTATTGAGAGTAAAACAGATACAGATACTAACAATACCTTCAAAGGTTCTGGTCTGGTTCTTTCACGCTCTGTTCTGGGTATCTACAATCCTGCAGCTGGATGGTGGAAACTGGCGAAGCGCTTGGTCTTTATCCTCTCAAAATCCACTCGGGCGCCTGCAACCGATTTTTTACAACTCAGAAAACATGAAAATTAAAACCTTTAAGATTTTTTACATGAAATATAAAAAATGAAATGTTTTATATTTTTAGATTTATATTAATTTTTTATATAAAACGTTTTACATTTCAAAAATTTGTCTGAACGTATTGAAATATGTATTTAGGTGCACCATAAAGGACTTAAGAGATATGTGTTAATTCTTAAAACAAAATGGTTATTGGTTACTGTGAACTTAATAGGGCATAGTCAAGTTTTATGGCTCTACAACAAAGTCCAATGTGACTTTTGCACTGGATTTAACTTTATGTAAAGAGGGTGACTAAAAATGGACAGATACAAAGGATGTAAAAAAAAAAGTTCACAAACATACATGGATTTCTCTAGATGTATGCCTTTAAATTCCTGTCAAATATACTCTTCTATATAGTCTTTTGAGGCGCCTAACTGTATCTCTTAGCATCCCATCCTTGTCAGTGTGTCTTGCAGCATATCTGAATATAAAAGGCTCATTGGACAACCATAATGGATTTGATACGTAGGAGTGTGGAAAGTGACGTGGCTCTAGAACTGCACGACATACCCCCCCGATCTTATGCCATGCAGGGCGCTGAGTCCCGAATGAATCTGTTATCTCCCACCAAAAGCCTTTAACACTCCATGCTCCAAGATCAGCCGCAGCTCTCTGAACTCTGCCAGCCGCCCCAGCGATGACTGTGAAAGCTAATGAAGTGAGAACAAGCCTGCTAGAAGAAAGGGAAAATTTGAAGATGATGGCACCTCCCACATCCAGACCCCCCCAACCCCCGCAGCTGTCCTGTATGTGGACCAGTCCTGGCAAACCGCATTTAGCAGTCCGGGGTGCAGCAGCAGCCGGATGGGAGCAGCCGCAGCTGCAGGCAGGTTGACACACATTCACAGCCTCACGCCACGACTGCAACCTCACTCTGTCAGCAGCTGAGTAATTACACTGAAGCAGCTGTTGGGTCAGTGCTCAGCTCAAGGGCACTTCAACAGGCAGTGCTGAGGAAGACATGCAGGTTACCTGCTGGGATTGTCTGGATCAGGTGTGGAAGACAACTAGAATCCTCATCCATTGTGTGTGAGAAAAGCTTAGGGGTTTCTTTTTAAAGGATGAGAGGAAAACCTTGATAATCGGGAGTGAATTTCAGTGATCATCTTCTGCTTATAGCTCAGACTAATTCTAGCTGACAAAACACTGGGTGGTTCATTATGCAGACGAGCCGGTCGGCCGGGAACCCTTAAAGCTCCAACCTACACATTCACATATAACAGGCTGACTGCACAACGCCCCATCTTCCCTGGCTGGTTGATGTTTCGAAGCAACTTCAGGATTACGATTGTATGGGAAAAAAAATGTGTTACAATATTATTGAAAGCAAAGAAAAAGTAAATTAGAAAAAACTAGATTGTTAAAAAACGTCTTAATAAAAAAAAAAAGTTCAGGAATAATTTATAATGTTCACAAGTTCAACCAATATATTGCCAGTTTGCAATTTTTTAAATATATTTAATATTTTTAATTTAATTTTTTCAATAAAAGTTTTTTTTCACAAAAGTTTTTTTGGGTTTACTTTTTGAAAATCCCAAATTTTGTTTTTACAAATTTTTAAGGCAAACTGGACCAGTTCTATACCCTTCATCTGGTGCTTGTGGGAGTTCGCCCAACCAGTCCACATGTGTTTTGTGAATCTGGAGAAGGCGTTTAACCGTGTCCCTTGTGGTGCCCTGTGGGGGTTGCTCTGGGAGTATGGGTCAGGAGGCTTCTGTTAAGAGCTGCACGTTTTCTACATAACCGAAGCAGGAGCTTGGTTCACATTGCCGGCAGTAAGTCAGAACTGGTCCCGGTGCATGTTGGCTTCCTCCAGGGCTGCCCTTTGTCACAGGTTCTGTTCATTACATTTATGGACAGAATTTCTAGGCGCAGCCAGGGACCGGAGGGTGTCCAGTTGTGGAACCTCAGGATCTCATCTTTGCTGTTTGGACTCATGAAACCAGGACCTTCAGCATGCACTGGGGTTGTTTTCAGCCGAGTGTGAAGCAGTTGAGATGGGGATCAGTACCTCCAAATCCAAGGTCATCGTTCTCCACCGGAGAGAGGTGGACTCCCCTCTTCTGTTCGGTGGAGAGTCCTTGTCTCAATTTGAGGAGTTCAGGTATCTCCTGGTCTTGTTGAAGTGTGAGGGACAGATGAAGCGTGAGATCAATGGACGGATCGGTACGACCTCAGCAGTGATGCGGTTGCTGTATCGGACTGTCGTGGTAAAGAAGGAGCCGAGTCTGAGCATAGATGTTTCAGATTGGCCTGTTTTTTAGAGTAGTCCTGTTTCTCTGACTGTGACTGGCTGGGTGTGCTCTCTTCATCCTCTGACATGGAAGCTGGCTCGGAGCTTGTCTGCCTGGCTGTGTTTCCTGGATGGGGCAGCATGTGGAGCTGGTTTACAGTTGCCTTTTGTATCTCTGCTTCGCTCTGTATGTCTGCTCTGTCTACTTGAACTCTAGTCGTACTAAGTCTGGTTCTTTAAAGGGAGTTGTTCCTCTCCACTGTCGCTGCAAGCATGCTTAGTGTGAGAAATTGCCTTCTAGTAAATGTGACTGGATGATCTGGTTGAATTGTAAAGTGCCTTGAGATGACGTGTTGTGAATTGGCGCTATAATAAATAAACTGAATTGAAAGCTAAATTGAGTCGGGGGGCGAAGCTCTCCATTTACTGATCGATCTACGTTCCCACCCTCACCTATGGCTATGAGATCTGGGTAAAGACTGAAAGGACAAGATTGCGAATGCAAGCGGCCAAGATGAGTTTCTTTCGCAGAGTGGATGGGCGCACCCTTCGTGATTAGATGAGGAGATCAGTTACCTGGGAGGAGCTGGGGGTAGAGTCGTTGGTCCTCCACCAGCCGGCCCCGGATAAAACGAAAGAAAATAGATGGATGGATTTTTAAGGCTTAATTTTATCCTTTTAAAAAAATAATTTTTATAGATTTTCTTTTATATAAATTTTTCTTGTAGATTTTTTCAGATTCTGTTTTTTACAAAAAAATCTGATCTTTAAAAAAAAAAAGGGGGAAGTTTTTTAGGGGAAATTTTACCCTGTACATGGGTTAAACAGTATTCTACTGAATTAATAGAAATCAGTCTGCTCTATGCTAACGTTAGCAACAGCATTTCTACTGGCCCGTGCACAGACCACCCATAAGTGGAGCGGGTAAATCAATAAAATAACATCTGGAAAAAAACTTTGAAAAACTGAAATGTTAAAAGGAAAATAAAAATAAATCTTGAAAAAAACATTTTAAACAAATATATTTTGGACAATTAAAACTGGAAAAAATAGACAGGATAAACTTTAACCATGACCATAAAAAAAAAAACCTTTTCTAATAAAAAGTTTTTTTAAGTAAAGTTTTGGAATATTCTTTTTAGAAATGTGTTCTTTGCCTTCAGTTATTTTGAAACACATTTCTCTCTGTAGATTTGATGCATTTCTGATAAGAACTGCAGGAAGGTCTGAGTTTTCCTAAACTTGCATCATCTATTGAGAGAGTATCAGTGTGTTTTAAAATGACTGAGGTGTTTAGTATTTTTCCACCATTTTTTTATTTTTATTTTTTGGTGAGATGAGACACACAGACATTAATGAATGGGTCAGATTAATTAGTTGTGGGGCAGAACTCATCTTTTGTGTTTGCTTTATGGATCTCTGTTGGACTAAAAAGCAGGACACACACACACACTCCTACACACACACACACACACGCACACACAAACACACACACACACACACACCAGCTGGGTTGGTACGTAATGACTGTTACAAATCCCTGATGGCAAATGACTGTGTTGTTGCTGGCAAAGAGGATCAATAAGGTGGACAGCCGTTGTCCGGGAGCAGCAGTGTGTTTGTGTTTGTGTGCTCGACTCTGCCCTGTTCCCTGGTATGGAAAAATCAATTCACACCAAACTTTTGATCTTTTTTTTTCTCTCTCTCCAACTTTGCCTTTGGCCAGAAACGCTCAGCTGCGATGCTTTGAGTGCTCGTGTAAAAAGTGAACAAAAACACGATAAGGTCAACGACACATTGCAGCGAACATTTTCCAGTGGACATTGAATGGATTCTGACAGAGATCTTTGCTTTTTTGTTGTGTTTTATTTTATTGTCCTGGCTCTGCCACCTATTGAGTGAGTGGCGTGAGGCTGCAGGACGCATCGACGTGACACCTTGCCGCAGGCTGGGACTGATCGCATGCATAAAAGGGGCAACAGTGAGGTCATGTCCATTAGGACAGCAAAGACAGCTAGACAGTTGGTAAAGGCTCCAATTCTATATAAGCTGGAATACAAAATAACATTACATATAGCAATACTAAAAATAGTAAAAAAATAAACACAATAATTACTATTTTTTCATTCCCCAGTATTGCTCATATTTATATTTTTTTTGCAAGAAATTAACAAGTTTTTTTAAATCAAATTAAAAATGGATATTTTAATTATGGAAAGTTTATGAGAGTAACTTTACTGTTTTCTCAGATTTTGTGTTTTTTTAAAAATGTCTTTTAAAATTTCTGCTTTAAATGTAATATTTTTTTACTTTAATATTGTGATTATTTTTTCAAATTTGTTTTTCAGTTTGAGTGTTATGATTGCTATCTTTAAGGTTGCATTTTACAGATCATTCTCTTCTCATGTTTTTAAGATATTTTTCTTTATATACACATTTTTGAATAATCTTTTCTTAAATTTTCTTTTTTCAATATTTTTTTTTTTTTTTTTAGAGATTTCATATTTTCCCTTTTTTTTCTTAAACTTTTGTTTTGCTGGGTGTGCAGGTGGCGCAGTGGTTAGCGCACACCCCCCCTGTACGGAGGCCTTAGTCCTTGACGTTATCGACCTGGGTTTGAATCCAACCTGTGGTCCTTTGCCGCATGTCTCTCCACCGCTCCGCTAGTGCTGCAAAGACTCAAAAAAACAACAACTTTAGTTTTGCTTTTTTAAGATACATTTTTTAAACATTTTTTTTTCCAAATTGTGTTTCATAGATCACAATATCTTCTCCTCAAGTGCAGTAGAATAGCTGACCAATACAGGGTTGCTGCTATTGTATACATCAGGGGAAGGAAATGTCGGCCCTGGATGGCCACTGTCCTGCAGCTTTTGCTTGTGTCCCTTCTTCAACATCTGAAACTAATGAATGGTTAATTGCCAGGGCTCTGCTAAACTGCAAAGGAGGCCATTCTAACTTTTGTTTTAGGTGTGTTGGAGCAGTAATGCATGCAAAAGCTGCAGGACTGTGCGACTCGAGGACGTCTTTGGTAACCCCTGTTTTACGCAGACCAGTAGAAATGTGTCTTCCACTCATTAATAAAGGAAAGCCTGCCCAGCAAGGGAAAAATTAGATCTGACAACAGCATTTCAAAATAATAATAATTCATAAAACTGAATATGAAAACAGAAAAAAAAATCAGTAAAGAAACGTTTTAAAATAAAAAATCAGTAAGACAAAAAAAATGAAAAAAGTTCAATTTGAATAATCAAATGTAAAAGAACAAAATCTAGATTTTTTTCAAATTTCAATATACAAAATGCATTTTTTTCAAATTTCCATTTTTACAAAAGGTGTTGTTTGCATGTGGAAACTACTGTCATCCTTGGACAACAAAGAGACATTAAAATCTTTCCAACAAGTTAAACATTTAAATGTAGCAAAGTGTTGGAAGCTTGCAGTTTGTTCCTACACTTCCCCCTAGAGTCTACCAGAGTATTGGTAAAGTGGGGCAAAAAAGTTGCATGTAGTGCAAAAAGCTGTCTAAACCCTGTTGCGGTAGCCTTGTGGAAGAAGTCTAAAGACTCAGCACCAAAGAAAAGATTTCCACGCATAAATGCCTAAAGTTGAATTTGGAAGAGTGGCGGCCTAGTGGTTATGGCATAGAGCTTGGAATTCTGAGGTTCTGAGTTTGTGCCCCACTCCCACAGACTGCCACTCTGGGTCTCTGAGCAAGATCCTTTACCCCACACTGCTCCCCCGGGGCCGCACAATGGCAGCCCACTGCTCCCAAAGGGGATGGGTTAAATGCAGAGGTACATTTCCCCTATGTGAGATCTATAAAGTTCATTTATTAATATTAGTGGGACATAAAAAAGCACAATCTAGGACCTTTAAAAAACATTCCTGTCTTTTAAATGAGAAAATTCCTTTTGCACTGATGGAGAAAACATGGAACTCCTTCCAACGAGTGGGAGGGGTCAGCGAACTACAAGAGCAACAATAAAGCACTGCAGAACTCACTTACTGTACATCGGATTAGATGGGTCATAAAAGTGAGAGGGGGAAATGTCATCCATGGAGAAACTACAAAATATACACACACCTTCTATAACATGTAACTTTCTAGAAGGTGTATGGTCTTTCTACTAATAAAACAGCATTTCAGAAATAAAACATCAAACATGGTGGCGGCACTGCGATTGGTGGTCGCTGCTGGACACCTTCGCCATGATAGATGGGACCATAATTTCTTCTCTCTGCCAGAAAATCCTCCAGCAGAATGTCAGGCTATCAGTAAACAACCTTAATCTTAGGTAGTAAGATGATGATGCAAAGCGCACCAGCAGGCCCACCCCTAAATCAGCCAAGAGAAACAAAATGACGTTTTTTTTTTTNTCGGACTACGTCAGGCTAGTAAAACCCCCCCTGCCACCCTGATTTGCATTTGTATAGCTCACACCTCACAGCATGTTCATTTACATGTTAAAGCCTCCCCTAGAATTCCATGGGGGGGGGAGGCATGGGGGGAACACTGCCTAAGAAAGTCCACGTCAATTTCTGACAATTTACGGGAGTTTTCGGCGAAGCCTGCAAATTGCCGTAAACTGCCGCTAACCTCAAGTTCCACAACAATCTACAGTGCCGCATATTGACGAAAATCCCACTTTTCATGCAGTGCTAGTAAGTGTAATATTTGCCATTTTACATGTGATTACAAGTCAGAGATAGCATTTACTTAACCATTTTTTTTGCAGGATGTTAAACACATGAGGCATACTGACTATGCTTATACTGTTTTGTTAAACAAATCTTAAGTGCATTTATGAGACATATTTCTTTTCTTTATCCAGCCATTTGGACCCAACTTGCATAGCACCAGTGATCATGGCAAGGAATCTTCAGACTTGGATTCAGCAGCTCCAGTAATATATGACTTCTTCAGGGGCCCAATCATGTACTATGATTATAAAAAACAAAGCAAAAAACACATTGTTCATGATAAAATAAGCTGATCTTTGCCAAGTGTCCGTCCCGATAGTGTTTACATCATCCCTTTTGAGTCTGAACAAAGTATTTGCACAATAGGCAGACATTAACATAGTCATTTCTATTTTTTGGTGCTTTATCACGCTTGATCTTGGACTTTTCCACTTTCTTTTTACACACCCCTTGGGGAAACACTGGCTTGCTTGACTCCATTACTTCCTTGTTTAGTCACTGCAAGAATGCACAATATAATAACTGGTCACACTATCTTGTTAGGGTAAATACAGGAAAAACTAAAGCAAGAAATGAAGCAAACAAAAACTTTAGAATGCAAAAATAGAATACAATAAGCCAACAGTGTACTACACTTTATTGGAAGGCCTTCGTATGCAACCAGAGTAAAATTTGTAAAGTCACTATATGTGACTAGTCCATTTTAACTGTAATATGTCTTGTTCATATGAAGCCTTGTCTTTAAAAAAATCTACAATTAATTTGTCTTATGGTACATAAAGTAACAGGAAAGAAAGGCTTCATCGTCAACCATATTTGCTTACATTAGAGCAATGTGGTTCTGAATAGGTCTGATACCATTAGCCATACACCTTTAAGTGCTTTTATTTGCCAAGTCTAATCCTTCTTATGGTTTTTATACAGATCTTACTTTCCGGTGGAGAAGAGGACCCAGAAAATACAATGGATGCAATAGAAACTATGTGCTATAGGCAGGGGCGGATCTAGAAAAATATTTATGGGGTGGCAAGAGGGGGGCAGGAATTTTTTAGGGGTGGCAACATATGGCATTTGTTT
>NW_015150622.1:1363260-1365776 GCF_000732505.1 Cyprinodon variegatus
TTAATCAGTTTTTACCTGTTTCTTTCCGTGTCTCCTCTCCCCATGACCCCTGGCTCCCTCGCTTTGCCCCATTCGGTTTTCAAAACAATCAGTCTCAGTCGCTCTCACGTCATCTCATGCTGCATTCACTGCAGTCCGACATTGGAAATTAGCGGTCGTAATTCTCAAATGAGCCATAATTTATAAGCCTTGCCACCCCTACCGCCAACTGGGGTGGCAGCAGGGGTGGCAAGGCTGTCATTTAGGGTGGCATTTGCCACCCTATGCCACCCCAGTAGATCCGCCTATGGCTATAGGTATTCTTTTCTCTCCTGATTTGAATTGTTATGATTGATTACAGGATCATCATTTAGGCCGTGGGCCAGAATCTGTAGGGTGACTTTTCGTATGAACTGTCAAGGGGCCACTTTCTTGCACTTTGCAAGTTGCTACATGTAGCAGTGATCTAAAAAAAACAATGTTCCCACATTTTCACTTGCACATTAATAACTTATAGCCGATAAAAAATCTAAACTGATACGCGCTGTGCCTGTGCTATCCTAACGCAGCAGGTCTTGGTGATACCACAGTAAATTGGGCAAAAGTCTGGACTATTTCTGCCCTGCGATTGACTGGCAACCTTTCCAGGGTGTACCCCACCTCTCGCCCACTGACAGCTGGAGATCGGCACCGGCAAGCGTGTTAGAAAATGGATGGATGGATGGGTGGACAGGGTTATTTCCTTTTCCTCACCATCAAGATCTCTGCCAACTGGAACCAGAAAATTTTATTATTGTGCTTTCTTCGTCTGGAAACAGATGCATACAAACACCTTACAGGCGGAGCCATGATGAACTGGTTGAACTCGCACAGCTGACAATACAGCGATCTGATTGGCTGATCAGCAAAACTCAAATCACGTGAATTCTTGGACTGGAGCGCAACATTTTTTATCGGCTATAACTCATTAATGTGCAAGTGAAAACGTGGGAACATTGTTTTTTTTAGATCACTGGTACATGTAGCAACTTATCCAAGTGCAAGAAAGTTGCCCCCTGACAGTTCATATGAAAGTTCTTAAGGAGACGTCCTACAGATTCTGGCCCACGGACTAATTATCATCATGACAATGATGATCCTCTGTTCTGTGTATTTTAGCAGATACACAGAACTGTATGCTCCCATTATAATCAACGATGAAGAGGACTCAGGGAGTGATGCAGACAGTCTTGATCTTCCAGAGGATTCAGAGTAAGAAATTAATAGTTCTTATAATTTTAGTTTTTCAGGTTAAACACATCAGCTGTCATGCTTAAAGTTATACAGTAGTATGACCATAGTCACTATTTGTCTATCGGTAGGGTGGAAAAGCTCTCAGCACCACAAATAATTGCAAACCTGGCAATCCAAATTGACCGCCATGCTGTAAACAGACTTAACATCTGCCGGTCTGACATCTGGGATGGAGCCGTCAGAGGATTCAAAAGGGCAACATTCTCTGAAAAGAAGGATCTCCAAGTGAAGTTTTCAGATGATGCTGGCAGGTTTGAGGATGGTATTGATACAGGTGGACCAAAAAGGGAATTCCTCTCACTCCTGATGAAAACTCTGAAGGAACGATCCATATTTGATGGACCTGCAGAAAGTCGCTTTCTTGTCTACAATTCCACTTTGTGTGGAATGTTTTAATATAACTAAATTATTCAACAATGCCATGTTTGTGTAATTTAAAATGATTGACCACTAAATTATTCTGCATTTTCATGAGCAGCAATCAGAGAGGATGAGTATAGTTTGGAAGGGAAGATGATTGTCATGTCCATAGTACATGGTGGACCTGGCCCAAATTTCCTTTCAAGGGACTTGGTCAACTACATCTCAGGGCAGTCCAGTTTCCACTCATCTGTAACAGACGTTACAGATGAAGAAATAGGGAAAGTGTTACGAGGGGTATGATGGTCAATACTTGAGGTTGTGTGCTATAAATGTAAGTGTTTTTATCTGTTTTGAAATGTTATTTCAATGGATTATTTTGATATTTCTATTTATATATAATTCATTTCTTTTATCTGAAAGTAGTAAAGTTCATCTTCTATTTTTTTCAGATCCAGAATGCTTCCTCATTGCAGACCCTTGGAGACTTAATGGTACAGCACAGTACCATGTTGCAGACTGCAGGGTGCTTAAACCGTGTTAATTCATTGGAGGAAAAGCACTCCATAGTGAATGAGTTCCTCAGGTGGTACATTGAAAGGAATCACAGTGCAATCGAAAGGTAGTTGTTTTTTGTTATTGCCGATGTTGCTTTTTCCTTTAGCAGAAGATTCCTCTTTCCTAGATGCACCACAGAGCGCCAGATTGATGCCTGTGGTCAGCAATCTCTACAACGCCTCCCTCAGTGATTCAGACACAACCCCTTTGTATTGACATTTATTCATTTATTAATTTCCTTTTTGCACATTGTCATCGTCACTTTTTTTTGCACATCGTCACTATCACTTTAAATCAGATCTATCTATAGATCTAACTTAAAGTGA
>NW_015150622.1:1369052-1370607 GCF_000732505.1 Cyprinodon variegatus
GGCCTGCACTTTGTAATCTTCTTTTTAAAGTACTCAGACTAACTGAAATATTGTGTTTGGCAGCAAGGAAGTCTCTTATTACTTCATACAGTAACTGTGGCCCTCCGTGGAATACTTCACGATAATATCTTCTGCAGTTGTGGCTTGACGATCTGAGGGGAAGAAATAAGACAATAGATCTAAGAATATATATTTACTGAGTGATGAATAAACAGTACAAAGTCAGTAATTTATATGATATCAACAACTTTCAGAGAAAAACATACCGTCAACTTGATGAGTCTTTAAAAACTCAATATTTCTGCCACATGAGCCACAATAGGATAGAACAACATGAAGGTTCCCACCATAAAATGGACAAAACATAACCTGATAAAAGGCAAGAAGAATCAGTTAGTCTTAATACACATACTCAGACTATTTGCACCTAACAATATATATTGATCGATAGAAGTGTGGTTCAATAGATGGAGAAAAAAAATGACATCCTCCCAACCAATCACAAATGCAGACCCGGGAAAGCTCTGCCAGCCTTCAAAAAGTTCAGAGCACATGTTCTTTTTTTTTTTCTTTTTTCAGACTTACAGTTTTGTTAAAATGTTGGTTGAATGCAGGATTGTGTTTAAATCCATTTTATTTCAGCACTAAGCAGCAGCATAAAATGGTCATGGCTACACTTAAAATGTATGTTTTGAATTTTTTTGATAACTACCGGTATCGAACAATATGATTTCTATTTTATCGATATGCCTTTTTTCTATATCATCCAGCCTTATTTGCACCATCATTACACATATGGTAGATTATAACAATGTTTTCCACCTTGGCTTAAAAAATGGTTTCTTACATGGCAGTTGTTGATGTATAATGTGCTAAACACACAGCAGTGCTACCCACTGCCACACTGTGCAGCCCCACAGATGAAAAAGTAGCTTTCAAAAAAGACGCTTACTGTAAAGAGCAACTCAGTGAGGCTATGGAGACGGTTTAAACAATTAAACCAAAGTATAATACAGTTGGAGTTATAACTTCCAATTCGGGAGTTCCTGAGTGATACATTATCCGTTTTATACACCGTACTGTCGCTAAGCAAAGCAAGTTATCCGAAATTGTCTGACTCGTTTCCATGGTAACCAGTGACTGCAAACCTAAAATGGAATGTTTCTCTCTTCACAGGGTTAACAAACTTGAAGTTGTCAGTAAACCCACTCTCTGGCATAGCGGTACACCTGTACCATATATAACTAACGAAAACTGTTTTACTTACTTATGAAATGGCCAATATTTGCTTGTGAGTCCGCAAGCAAAGCTTCTTCTTCTTTGTTTTTTTGCCGGGTCAGCTTCTTCTTCTTCTACTCCCATGTGTAACGACCAACGTCACTTCCGTTGTAGTTTCAGATTTCCGTTGCGGCTATTTCTGTTGTGTCACTTCCGTTGTAGTTTCAGATTTCCGTTGCGGCTATTTCCGTTGTGGCTTTTTTAATTGTGTTGCGGCTCTTGTATTTGTGTTGCGGCTTTTGTATTTGTGTTGCGGCTTTTGTATTTGTGTTGCGGC
>NW_015150622.1:1372127-1373783 GCF_000732505.1 Cyprinodon variegatus
AAAAAAAAAACAGCAGAAGTTTAAAATCAATTCTAAAACGGACTGGAAGCCAGTGTAGTGATGACATCGCAGGAGTAAAGAGTTCACGTCTGGACGTGTTTGTTAAAAATCGGGCGGCAGCGTTATACACAAGTTGGAGACGAGAAATTGATGACTGACTGAGTCCAACGTAAAGGGCATTGCAGTAGTCCAGTTTTAATTATTTTTTTTATTTTTATTTTTTTAATCAGGAATACATTTTTGTATTTATCCTAAATATTGTTTTTTATATGAATACATTTGACTCTGACGAAAGAAGACAAAGGAAGGGTGGGCAAGCCGGAGCACCCGGAGAGAACCCACACAGTCACGGGAAAGTATGGCAGCTCCATGTAGAAAGGTCTCCTTCTACAAGGGAACAGCACTGACCACTGCTCCACCGTGCAGCCCCACTCTGTTTACCAGGGTCTAATCAATACCAAGGTAGGAATCTACCTCAGAAAAAGGCCCTGGTATGGAGGCAGTACTTTTTTAGTTAAAGGGAACCATACGGTTTTACCTCTTCTTTTTGTAACTTTGTACCGTCTTGAATTGAATTGAATTGAATTGAAAGTTAAGGGTAATGGTTACAGGGAACGGGGGGGGGGGGGGGGGGATAATATAAAGTGTGAAGGGTTAAGGTTTGAGATTCAGTAAATATTTTTGTCAGTTTCAAGTTTGTTTGGAGGACAGTTTTCTTGAGGTTTAAAAGAAATTATTTTCCTCCCTGATGGCTTTTAAAGAGGTTGGCAATTCTTTTCCTTAAAGATTTCTTTTCTGGTTTTCTTTCTATCTCCTGTTGCAGGTTTTGGAGTTCCATCAAAAGGCCGACTATTACCTCGTCCCTGAGCTGTGTTTGCTTCTTCATATTTTGTTCCTTCTTCAGCAAAGCAGCCTTTAAGTCACTGGTTTCCTGCTCTTTCTCAGCTAAGCACCTCTCATCCTCCTTTGTTTTGGCTTTCTCAGCAAGCAGACTCTTTTCCAGTTTTGCAGCGTCCTGATGTAATTGTTTGTTTTCCAGCTTTTTCAGATGCAGAGAACGTTCTAACTGTTCTAACTCAGCTTTCTGGAACTCCAACTGGTCTTTCAGCTGTTTCACCTCATGTCTTGATTGTTGGTTGGCCATAAGATGGGATTTTTCTTCCTCCAACCAGCGCAGCTTTTCCTTCAAATCTTTCTCCATTTTGACCAAAGCATCCTTTATTTCTCTGGTTTTCTCGACATGTTTGAATAAGCAGCTCTCAGCCTCCTTTGTTTTGGCTTTCTCAGCAAGCAAACTCTTTTCCAGTTGTATGACTTTTCTTGCAGCGTCCTGATCTAATTGTTTGTTTTCTAAATTTTTCAGACACAGAGAAAGTTCTAACTGTTCTAACTCAGACTTCTGGAACTCCAACTGGTTTTTCAGCTCTTCCACCTCATCTCTTTGTTGTTGGTTGGACATAAGATGGGATTTTTCTTCCTCCCACTGGCGCTGCTGTTCCTCCAAATCTTTCTCCATTTTGACCAAAGCATCCTTTATTTCTCTGGTTTTCTCGACATGTTTGAATAAGCAGCTCTCAGCCTCCTTTGTTTTGGCTTTCTCAGCAAGCAAACTCTTTTCCAGTTGTATGACTTTTCTTGCAGCATCCTGATGTAATT
>NW_015150622.1:1374590-1376344 GCF_000732505.1 Cyprinodon variegatus
TTTGCTTCCTGTACTGCTTTCCTCTGCAGGCTTTCGGATAATTTGATGTTTTCTTGTTGAAGTGCTGCGATCTGCTTGTCTTTTAAGCTTAAGCAGATCACAGCCTCCTGCTCCCTTTGCTCCATACGAATAACCACAGTCTCCAGGTGCCGAGCTTTTTCATTGGCAGATTTAAGCTCTGCCTCCATTTTTTCAAGCTCAGAGGCACATCTCTGCAGATTTTCTGATAATCTGAAATTTTCTTGTTTAAGCGCTGCCATTTTCTCATCCTGCTCCACCTTTTTCCTTTCAGCGGTTAGCTCAGACTCCAACTGCGTAGCTTTCTCGTTGGTATTCTGATACGCGGCCTCCATTTTCTGAGGCACAGCAAACAGACTCTTGATGGTTTCTGATAACTTGATGTTTTCTTGCTGTAATGCTGCAATCGTCTCGTCTTTCGAGAGTAAGTAGATCTCTGCTTCCTGCACCTTTTTCCTTTCAGCAGTTAGCTCAGACTCCAGCTGCCTAGCTCTCTCATTGGTGTGTCCAGACCCTGCATCCATTGTCTGATGTTTTCTGACAGCTTCTTGATTTCTTTTTGGTTGGTTTGAAATACAAAGCTTTCTTTTCAACAAAAAAACCTGGACTGATTTGCTCTGTTGGAAAACAAAAACAGTTTCTCTAATCAAAAGGACGTAAGTCAAGAGATGTGAACCATACAAGAGGTTTCAAGGAATGGAATGACTTGATGTCTGCACTGTATTTATAGACTCAGAGTGACAGTTGATGATGTCATCAATGGATAGAAGCAATGATGTCATCGAACAGATGGACAGAATCATTTATTTAAATAAAAACAATATAAAACAAACTACTGCAACAGTTAAATTAGTAAAACAAAAGTAAAATAATAAGAGTTAACATCTCAAACTGAGTTTATAGCCAAGGAAAAAAACTTTATAGAGAGGACCTAAAAACAGCAAGTAAGTCTGCCTCTTATTTATAATGGCATCTCAATCCACATTTTGGGGGTTGTAACTAAAAACACTTGCTCTCCTCTCAACCTCCTTTCTGGCTTTGGGAAAAAACAGCATTAACAGATGGATCGAGCTGAGAGAACGGGAGAGAACAGACTTTTAAAAGAAGTTTAACAAATTATAAGGGTTTGTGTATTGATTTGTTTAAAAAAACAAATCAATACACAAAAATACGCAAAAAATTCTAAACCAATGAACAGAGGCTGAAACAGGAGTGATATGTTCATGTTTTCTTTACCAGCAGCAGTGTTGGGCACGTTACTAAGTAATTAGTTATAGTTACTAGTTACTTCTCCCAAGTTAGTAACTGAGTTACTCCACAATAAAAGTAACTAGTTACTACTAAAAGTAACTATTGCGTTACTTTTGCGTTTCTCGCCCGTGTAACCCTCACCACCCGGCCCCCACCTTTTCGCCGTGTGTTTGAAAAGCCAGCTGAATAGACTGGACGACAAAGACAAGGACCTGGAGAGAGTTTTGCATTTATTGCAACTCAACGTAAATGACATCAGGGGGGAACGCCATCTAACAGGCCTATAAACTCCGTTAGATAGCGTCCCCCCTGCTTAACATGGGGGAACGGAATCTGATGGGCTTCTAAATCTGGTCAGATAGCGTTCTCCCTGCTTAACATGGGGGAACAGAATCTGATGGGCTTCTAAACCCGGTCAGATAGCGTTCTCCCTGCTTAACATGGGGGAACAGAATCTGATGGGCTTCTAAACCCGGTCAGATAGC
>NW_015150622.1:1378606-1379690 GCF_000732505.1 Cyprinodon variegatus
CCTGTGTGTGCTGTACGTTAACAGCCGGGACCGGATACACCCACCTATCCAACTGACAGACGTAATCTCACTATACATCAGCCATTCTCATCCTCCCCTCTCTCATGAAAAGGCACGCACGAGTTCTATCATAAAAAAAAGGTTAATTGTCCGACCTGAGTAACGTGCATTAACGGGGTGTCGGCAATGGTAACAGCGTTACAGCCTTCCAACCAAGTCGTAAAAGAAGCATCATTTAAAATCTTTAAATTATGCTGTGAAATAAATGGTTAGGCTTTGGCCAGTTGCCTTAGATGATTAAAAACAACTTGATTACAAACTTTCAGTGCATAATGTTTAAAATCACTGTCCATTCATCTCACACCCCGGTTAGTAACTCCCTGAGTCAGATACTCTGTTGGAGGACCCAGATAATATAGCATGGGCTTTAAAAACATCACAGGACTTATCCAATCCAATTTTATTTGCCAACCACTTAAACACAACCACAGCTGACCAAAGTGCTGTACAGAAAAAATAGATAAAACAAAACATAAAACAGTACAGATTAAAACAAAACAGCTAAAACATGGGAACTGTTGTGAATTGGCGCTATATAAATAAACTGAATTGAATTGAATTGAATTAAGATATGTTTCCATCCGGAGGGGCAGTGTGGTTTTCGTCCTGGCTGTGGAACACTGGATCAGCTCTACACCCTCAGCAGGATTCTGGACGGTGCATGGGTGTTTGCCCCACCAGGGCGTGATCTACAGCTCTCACTGGAGCGGTTCGCAGCTGAGTGTGAAGCGGCCTGGATGAGGATCAGTGCCTCCAAATCCGAGACCATGGTCTTGAGCCAGAAAAGGGTAGAGTGTCTTCTCCAGGTTGGGGAGGATGTACTGCCCCTAGTGGAGGAGTTTAAGTTTCTTGGGGGTCATGTTCACGAGGGGAAGATGGAGCGGGAGATAGATAGTGGATTGTGCGGCGTCTGCTGTGAAGCGAGCCCTGTACCGGTCTGTTGTGGTGAAGAGAGAGCTGAGCCAAAAAGCAAAGCTCTGGATTTACCGGTCGATCTACGTTCCTACCCTCATCCATGGTCATG
>NW_015150622.1:1380406-1383320 GCF_000732505.1 Cyprinodon variegatus
TGAATTGTCTATGCCATGCTACAATGTGGGATTCAGAGAAAGATGTTGAAACGTCTGAAAGGTCGGACACAGGCGAGAGCGTATCGGGAGATGGAGACGGAGACCAACAAGACCTTCCTCATCCTTGGCCCTATCTCAAAATTTTTTTTAAATAGTCGAAAAATGTAGTTTTTAATTCTTAATATTGGCATCTGGCTGTTTTTTTAAAGGTTACTTTATACTTTTGTACTTTAAGTAGTTTTTTGGAGTGTTTTTAAAATGCAGTATCTATACTTCTACTTAAGTAACAAATGTGTCTTCGTTTAAAACAACTGATCTTTGTTATTCCAAAGAAAGCAAATATTAGGAGAAAAATTATGTTTGAAAATCAATGACCGGCCAAAAGGGCTTGTTTATGAAAATTAGAGACAACGACAGGAATGCGATCAATGTTATAAATAGACAGCAAAACAAACGTGAGACCACCTATCTTAGAGAACAAGTAGTGAGGAACAAAATACCAGATTGAGGTAGGGTTTTCAAGGCAATTTTTAATCCAGTTCACTTTGAAGGTATTGTTCATTGTCGTAAAGTCGAGAAAGTTAAGACCTCCTGCATCATGACTATTCATTAAAACAGATTTTTTTATGTAATGAGTTTTGTTTTTCCAAATAAAAGTTGCATAGTGTCTGATCAATTTCTTTGCACATCTTTTGGTCAACAGCCAGAGACACAGCTGCATAGGTTGGTCTGGATATTCCTTCAGCTTTAGAGAGTAATATTATGCTGCAAAGGGTTACGTCTCTTTGGAGCCATAAGTTAAATCTTTTCTTGGCTCTTTTTAAGATTGGGATAAAGTTGAGGTCACATCTAGTTTTCTGTTTTTTGGTCAACGTTGTTCCTAAGTAATAAGTAGTAATGACAGTTCACATTTCTTAACAGCCATTAATTCACATTTGTACACATTTAAGTAAAAACCAGAAGCCTCAGAAAATACTTTTATCGATTCAAGTGCTAGAGAAACTTCAGAAGAGTCTTTTAAGAAAATTGTTGTATCATCTACCAATTGGCTGATGATAATTCTTTTGTCCAGAACTTTCATTCCACCCAGTTAACTATTTATTATGTGACTAGCCAAAATTTGAGCTGATAACATAAATAAATAAGGGGAAATTTTGACAACCTTGCAGTATACCACGTTTTAAGTCGAATCTTGGGGATGTTCCGTCTTTCACTTTGAACCATTTCCATTATTATATAATGTTTTACTAGTACTGCAGAAAAAAAAGACCAAAACCAAATACGTTTTATGTTTTTAATCAAATATGTCAAGCAGAAGCCTTATGTTATTTGAGATGTGTCAATTTCTTTAAAAGCCTGATTGTGTTTCTTCAATAATATCATCCAAAACTAACTTTAATCGCTTATTTAATTGTTGCCAGGATTTTGCAACGTTATTTAGTAGACTAATTTGACGGCAGTTGTCAACAAGTAAAAGATCCTTGTTTTGTTTGGGAATAAGAGTAATCACTCCTGGAGTTAAGATGGGAGAGAGAGTTCCCTTAATGATACTTTTATTATAAACCGCCAATAAGAATGGAGCAAAAATCTTCAGCGAATGATTTATAAAACTCAGACAGCAAAACAATTAATTGAATCAAGTATTTCTTTTAATGTAATAGGATGATCGCAAAATTCTCGGTCATCAGGAGTGACTTGCTCTACGTCTATCAAAGAATTCAGAAACTTTTTAGCATTATTCTCACAATATTTAGAGCTGTATCGGTCTTTACAAAAGTTTGAGCAGAACTTTGCAATGTTGGTTGCATCATTATATACAATACTATAAGAAGTCGATGAATTGTATTAGCAATTTGCGATTTTTCCAATCTTAAAAAAATGCTGAGTTTTGCTCCCCTTCCTCTACACTGCCTTCTAGATCTAACATAAGCACTGTCAGCCTTAGCTTGATATAATTTGTACAACTTGTTTTGGTTTTCTGATAAATCCACTTTTTTTGCAGAAGACAATTTATCAGGTGAAACAGATGACTTAACTTCATTTTTGCTTCGTTCGTTCGCTTTTACTTTGAAAGATCGCTGCAATATTTCCTAAAAAATTTGCCTAATTCGAAGTTCAAAAGTTCCCATTTTTTCCCATACATTTTGTCAGCCTTAGCCTCATTCCAGAATTTCAATATCAACCTCTTGACAATAAATTGAACTGCTTCATGAGATAAAATAGTTCTAATCAGTTTCCAATATGAAGTATTTGGACAGCAAGAGGAAGGGATCAGAGAAACGTTAATTTGAAGTGCTTTATGATCGGTCAAAGGGGTGGAGAGAATTTCAACATCTGTGTTGTCTTTAAGATTACTTAAAATTAACCGTAAGTCTATTCTAGATTGTCTAGTTCTTGACAGTAAAGGTTCGAACAGAGGGATTTTTTTCTCTCCATATACACTGCCTGGCCAAAGAAAAGTTACCACCAAAAAAAAAAAGGTCACTCACTCTAATACTTTGTTGGAGCGCCTTTAGCTTTGATTACGTCATGCATTCGCTGTGGCATTGTTTCGATAAGCTTCTGCAATGTCAAAAGATTTATTTCCATCCAGTGTTCCATTAATTTTTCACCAAGATCTTGCATTGATGATGGTAGGTAGAGTCTGAACGCTGCGCAAAGCCCTCTCTATTACATCCCAAAGATTCTCAATGGGGTTGAGGTCTGGAATCTGTGGTGGCCAATCTATGTGTGAAAATGATGTGTCATGCTCCCTGAACCAGTCTTTCACAATCTGATCCCGATGAATCCTGGCATTGTCATCTTGAAATATGCCTGTGCCATCAGCGAAGAAAAAGTCCATTGATGGAATAAACTGGTCATTCAGTATATTCAGGTAGTCAGTTGACCTCATTCTTTGAGCACATACTGTTGC
>NW_015150622.1:1388663-1396313 GCF_000732505.1 Cyprinodon variegatus
AAATATGGTAACGATTTGCTTCCATATCAGCCACCCTTTAGCATACATTGGTTATCGCCTGGCCACCCTTATAAAAAGTTTCTGGCTACGCCTCTGTTTGTATTGTTTGCTTCAGTGCAGGTTCGATAAACTGTCCCAGAAAGCTGCAGAACCTGTTGGGCTGGAATGAAGCCATGTGGCTCCGCCCCTTTAGACTGTGGCGCGTATCAGCAGCAGCAGCAGCAGCGCCTGCCAGTAGGTCCCTCCCTCCCTCCGTCTCTGCGCATAAGTATACGCAGCCTGCTATCCCAGGCATGGATGTCGGTTGCAGCGAGTCATGGCGGTGCGACATTATACTCTCGATTTCAGCCTCTCTACACCAGGTACAATACTTTCAAACACCCTGAATGTAGCGTGTTTATTCAGCTCTCTGACCCGGCATCCAGGCTGCTAGCTAAGCTAGCTGAACAGCTAACATTAACCTGCTAGTTTCTAATTGCCCTTCAAAACTGCAGGGTTGTTACTGATTGGACGGAATAAAAGTCGAGCATATGCGGTAAATTGGGCTGGAAGCTTAAAGTTATTGAAGGAACGCATTTTTAATTCGGTATTCTTGTAATTGTGATGCAACTAAACGTTTTTGGAGCAATTTGTCGCAAATAGCTCGCTGCTTGTCTTGCTAACAATGTGAATAAAGCATGTTAAACTCAGTGCTGTCGCATAGGAAGTAGCTTATTTTCCGCCATTTTTGTAGTTTTTTATCTAGTCCTGACTGAGCATAATAAAACACATTTTATAGAATTTGAATTGGCACCAGTATCATAAAACTGAACAGTATTACAAATTAGGCTTTTATTTGCATTTTGTTGGGGGATTACTGTAGGATGACTTTAATGTTACTAACGTTCCAAATTTAGATAAGTGAATTAAAGTGAACTTTATTTTAGATAGTAGAGTTTTTAGCCATTGTTGCACATAAAATTTTCCAGATTAATTAAATATTATTTGAAAAAAATTTTTAGCCACAAATTAACACCACCAAATCTATTTTTTTGATGTCCAGAAATCTATCTGTTTATTAAATTTATTAGTTTGGTCATCACTGATGCAGATGTTGCCTTATTAATATGTTATTGTTGCATACTGTTGCATTGTTAATCATTTGTCCTTTGCTGTTTGTTTCCAGTTGACACGGCCTCGGTAGTTCCAGGTCTACTGTGCATATTTCATGAGCAGGAGCTGACAGAGACGATCCATGATACAAATGGACATGGGTATCTGGCTACATTTGTTGGCAAAAACGGGCGGTAAGCGAAAGAAAAACCATGAAAAGATCTAAATTCTTTAAGATTAAAAGCTTGATTTTTAATATTTTCCATATAATAGAGTATTGTAGTAGGGGTGTAAATCAACCCATCATGGTGATTCGATTCAGTATCGATTTCCTGACCCAACGATTTGATTATTTTCGATACTCAAGAATACACCACAATCCGATTCGATTAATTGGTTAATTTTTTTTTTTTACCTAGGCTAGACAATGTTTCAAATTTAAAATAAATCGATAAAAGCTGTAATATAGTTATGCATTTTGTTTGAGAAACAACAGCAAATAACAGAAGTAGAAAAGTTGTACTCCACCTAGGCCTATTAAAACCTCATTCACTGAAAAATAATAATGCCCCTGCGTTATAGATTCTGAAAGGCTTTGCATCAAAAAAAAATACTGCACAAAATCAGTCCAATGGGTGCAATGCAATACCTCGGCTCCAGAGTGTCGACGTCCCCGCCCCCTCCGCAGACACTCCGCTGCACCTCTCCCAAACTGTAGCTGACCGCAGACAGGACGCTGACTTGTTTTGGTTAATGACCGAAATTGGGGAAAACAACTTGTGAAGTTTGACCAGCTAGAAGAGCAAGGTGCATGAGAACGCTGGGACCCTTTTTTTTTGGCCCTCATGTCGCTCCGTTGTCGGACAAACTCGCCCCCACTTCCTCACCGCCTCAGCCGTATCTATACCCACAGCACAGACCGCTTCAATATTGGGCATAGATCAAAAATGTCTGCTTCAAGCTCACTGCGACACACTGCTGCAGGAGTATAACCAGGAAGCGTGGTAGGAGGGCAAAAATAGGTTTAGCGCCACCGCAGCACGGGAGTGAGAATTGCGCCCAGGAGCAAATGGATAAAAATAGACGAGAGGGGGAGAAATCGATACTCTTGTGGACGCGTCGATGCATCGGATCGTCGGCTGTTGGATCAATGGATCGATACAAAACGATTATTATTTACACCCCTAATTTCTAGTAGGGATGGGTGCTATATGCATTGAAATGCATTGATGTTGGCCCATTGTATGTTTTTAAACCTATCGGTATCAGTCTCATAATTAGAATTAGGCTGACACTAATGGCCACTATTTATTTCCATGCTGTGGCCATTTGTGTGTGTTTCTGGAAGGACTTGGTCATGTGATGGTTCTGTAGAGCGTGATTGTGGGATGTGTAACCAGAGCAGAGAGGTCATGTGAGCAGTGTGGTTCTTTGTTTCATGGTGTTTGAAATTGTGTAAATATAATATCTATTATTGATGATAACAGAAATGTTAATGTCTGATATTGGTAGTGGCACAAATTGTCATAATGATGCATCCTTAATTTGCCACTGGCAGTTAAGGATGCATTGATGTGACTATGGCAAATTACCAGCCATAGTTTGGAACCGATGAAGCGGAACGACTCGTGAATTAATGTTTGCCATGGATGTAGAAGAGGAAACCATAAGGTTTTCAGGTGGGATTTAAATTCTTTTTTTCTGACAGGGAGTATCTTGATTCAAATAATTTCTTGCTCTAAGCTGGTGCTGGTTCATACTTCTAAGAACTTTCTTGGCTCTTGCCCTTCAATGCTGGTGCTAATCTAGCATCAGTTCCCTGCTGGAATAGAAAAAAGGAAATGCTTTCTCCAAGGGCTAAAGGTGTACTCCTTAGAAACAATAGCCAATCCTAATATTGTAAGCGTCCTTGTTTATTTTAGTTTTGAATCAGTCCAGTTTCAAATCAAGAGACCGCATAAAGAGGACTAAATCAAAAAATACATTTCTGATGAGAATCGGGACAAGTTGACAGTGTTTTATCTTCATCCATAAGAGTTTAATATACAGTAGCCAAATTAAGCCTGCTGAGGCCTTCAATGCTTGTGCCGATATAGTTTTTATTACTTTGTGTTTCTATGCTCTTATTTGGTGTCATCTAGTAGCCAAACGAAAGAAAGAAAGCAGAACTGCTTGACCTGCTTTATAAACACTGCCCAAGTATTGAGTCGTTTGACTGCTTTGTATGTTTTAGTTTGAATGAAAGAAACATTGCTATATTTCTGATTAATGATTTTGCATCCATTTAAAATTAAGGAGTTTCTTATGCATGAACTGAATATCTGAGTAGGATCCAAAGTTAGGACAATTTGCCTTTGCTTTGGAGGTTTTATGATATGAACTTTCAAATTATTGTTACCTGGGGAAAGAAACCCGTTTGTTTGTTAGAAAGGAGATGGGGCAATTCATGGAGTATCATTGCTACAATAAATGTTTTTATAACTGTGGATCATTCAATCATTCTTTCGCAGGCTTGTCATTCTGCGTGTGCACTCCCATGGGTTGGTCACCATTGATCTGCAGTGTCACGAAGACGATAACATTGCACAATTAGACAATGTAAGTGATCAGATCAAAAAAAAAGAAGCACATTTCTTTAATCTTTAAAGTGCAACATAATTTGAACAGAAATTTTCTCAATTCCCTCCACAGCTTTTAAATGCACTGGAAAAGAAGCTAAAAGCTCTGCTAAATGGCAGTATTACAAGGATTAAAAGGTAAGGATCCTGGTTCTTGTGATACTTCTATCCTGGGTGTTCAAAGGTTTTATCATTAAAGGAATCCACAACTTGTTGAGCATCTTTGTGTAAATATGTTTTAATATTCCTATTGATTTAAAAATTAAAGTTTGTGATGTGTAAAAACTCATAACTACCTCAAAAATGACACATTCTTCGGTTTCACCCAAAGATGATGCCAGTTTCTTCACCTTTGCGATGCATGCTGGGTTGGTGACGTGGTTAGGTCTTAAAGGACTGGAACACACAGAATAAACACAAGAAGGCTAACAGTACTATAGTTTATTTTTTGTGTTTAAAAAAAAAATAAAAATTTTTTTTTGTGAATTTAGACAATGCCACACAGTGTCGCATTTTCAACGTTTTTTTTTTACCTGTTGATTTAAGAATGCATGTGATCGGCTTTTGATCTACTGTTTACTGCATTAACAGAAGCTAATTTTCAATAGAAATCAGTTAGGAAGATGAATGACTGTATAAAATTACAGTCAAGCATTTAAAATTAAAATTATTTATTTTTTTTAAGTACATGTCATGATGTCAGCTGAAAATCATTAGGATTTGGGATCACATAACTCTTTTCTAAAGCAGCATAAACAACAAGAAGTCTACATCCGGATGACGATATTATTAGATTTATGAAAACTAAACAGCTTGCAGTATTTTTACTGTAATGTGTTTGGATAGAAAATAGATTTTTCTAGAATCATTCACACCTCATTGTGAATCCCTTTAAGTAACATGTATCTTTTAATTCCCCTCCAGGCTTCCAGCGTTGGTGCGAGGAGCAAAAGTTGACCGATACTGGCCCACTGCTGATGGCAGACTGGTGGAATATGACATCGATGAAGTGGTTTATGAAGAAGATTCTGCTTACCAAAACATTAAGATATTACACTCACGGCAGTATGGAAATATCCTAGTGCTCGATGGAGATGTCAGTAAGTGTAGAAAATAGTTAGTACACCACAGACGAATCAGTGAGACGTTTGCTGTAGTTTTTTTGTATAAAGACTACAAACGAACACCATAAATTAGATCACATTTATTATTAAACACGTTTATAATTGGATAAATTTCCACATTACTGATAGCCACACACCTTGTAGCTTTACTTGTAGCTTAAAAACTGTTATCAGTTGTTAAAAAGATGTGATGTCGTTGCAGACCTTGCAGAAAGTGATTTAGCCTACACAAAAGCCATCACAGGGAATGGAAGAGAGAGCTATGCTGGAAAAGAGGTGCTGATATTAGGAGGGGGTGATGGAGGCATCCTCGCTGAGTTGGTCAAACAAAAGCCAAAGATGATCACCATGGTGGAGATATCCTTAAATGGCTTGTGTTTGTGTATTTATTTTTACACTTTCTTATGAAGTACACCAACATATTGACCTCACGTTCCTTGACGAAGTGTCTACATCGACCAGAAGGTGATCGATGGGTGCAAGATGCACATGAGAAGGACTTGTGGCAATACCTTGGACAACCTGAGGGGTGATTGTTACCAAGTGAGTGTTTAATGGATATTAATATCTCTTAAAATGATACATTCTGTCTGCTGACATTTGGGATGCACAATGGAGGCTGGTATAAGAAGTCAAAGCAGCGATTCACGTTCAAGCTTTATTTGAAAAACTCGCCAATATAACTTGCGAGCGTCTGAACTTTCACTGAATGATTTTTTTTAGCAATCTGAGCTCCTCTTAGACTGCCAGATAAGTTAGAGTTGATGGCAATGAAACACTTATGAATCTTGCCTTATAGGACATATTTTTAGTTCTCAGATGTAGAATTTTATCTAGAGGGCTGTATGTGACCATATCTTTACAAGTTAATCCATCACTTCCTAATCTGCACTACCAAAGGAGTCTGCTATCTGATTCTAAACTACAGAGAAAGAGAATCTTTAATTTTGTTACAGTGCAGCGTTTTCAGTTGTTTACCAGGGTGCCAAACCTGGAAGTTATACATCTAGTGCCTCTAGTGGATACAATTTTGTTTCGTTTTAAAGCAAGCCTTTTTTGTGTAATTTATTTAAGACTGAGTATTAGGGCCAGGCTGAAGAAAGTTGTAAAGATGTGAGAAGAAAGTTGTAAAGATGCAAGAAGAAAGTTGTAATGATACGAGACATTTAACAAAAGAGAGAAATATGCGATGATACGAGAATAAAGCTGTAATTAGGGGTGTAAATCACACCCATCATGGTGATTCGATTCAGTATTCATTTCCTGACCCAACGATTTGATTATTTTCGATACTCAAGAATACTCCACGATTCGATTCAATTAATTGGTTTTTATTTTATTATTATTTTTTTAACACCTTACAGGCTAGACAATGTTTCAAATTTGAAATATATCAATGAAAGCTGTAATATCGTTATGCATTTTTTTTTTTTTTTTTTTTTTTTTTTTAGAAACAACTGCAAATAAGAGAAGTAGAAAAGTTGTACTCCACCTTGGCCTATTAAAACCTCATTCACTGAAAAATAATAAGCCTGCGTTATAGATTCTGAAAGGCTTTGCATCAAAAAAATACTGCACAAAATCGCCCCCTCCACAGACGCTCCGCTACACCTCTCCCAAATTGTAGCTGACAGCAGACAGTGCCGCAGACAGGAGGCCAGCTTGCTTTGTTTTTATGACCGAAATTGTGGAAAACAACTCGTGAAGTTTGACCCGCTAGAAGAACGAGCTGTGCGAGAACGCTGGGACCCTTTTTCCACCTGGATCTCCGCTCTTTTTGGCCCTCATGTCCCTCCATCGTCTGACTAAACTCGCCCTCACCGCCTCGGCCGTATCTAGACCCACAGTGTGTAGCACAGATTACACTTCAATATTGAGCATAAATCAAAAATTTCTGTCAAGCTTACTGCAACAAACTGCCTTAAAAGTATAACCAGGAAGCGAGGTAGGAGGGCAAAATAGGTTTAGCGCCACCGCAGCACGGGAGGGAGAATTGCGTCCTGGAGCAAATGGATAAACAATAAAATAGACCGGAGGAGAGAAATATGCAACAATACCAGAATAAAGTTGTATCGATACCAAAATAAAGTCATCATACCACAGCCAATTTTAGAAAGAAAGCTTTGAGATTGGACCAGCATATGACGGCAGACCAGCACCACCAAACGGCAACCTGAGTCCACTTTGACATACTGCCCAATTTGATGCTGGTGGGCTAAAAGTGTTATTTGTCACACCGATGCCAAGGTATAACTTCACATTATGCTCGACATTCTTCATTTAAGGGAAGGAAGTGCTTTTAAGAGTTGTCATGAAATACAACTTTTTTGTCTCCTAATATTACGACTTTATTCTCGTAATTTTATAACTTTATTTTCATTGCGACTTTATTCTCGTAATTTTATTGATTGATAGATCTCCTCTCTATCAAAAAGGTTGCAAATAGAATGTTAAGCATCAATCTGAAGGTGATCAGGAGAACAGTAGAGCTGAGGCTGGATATATTAATTCATCATTTTGTCACTTCTGTATAGAGGGTGTTGTATTGTCAGTTCTGTAATGAGCTATTTATGGTGCCTCATGAAGAAACATTTTTTCTGATATCTGAGACAAATTTTTATTAGTTGTGACCATGTTGTAATAGTTGTGGGAAAGACCACATAGAAATATTTGTCGAGCCTATGTCAGTGCTGTGTGTAACTTTGATGTAAAAACAGAGAAAATGTTCTTTAAATTTGCCAATTGCTGAGAAATATCAGTCATTTTATTTAGAACAATTTGCAACAAAACAAAAATACTCTAAATGTAATTGTTAA
>NW_015150622.1:1398361-1413604 GCF_000732505.1 Cyprinodon variegatus
GTTGAACAATATTAGAAAAGAAGCTATGTCTACTTTGAAGGATCCCGTAATCTGTTTCCTTTTCCCCCTTTAATTCTTCCAGGGTAACAGTGTGAATCTGAAAGAGGCACTGAGTCTATATGAAGAGCAGCTGGGGAAGCTTTCATGTCCGATAGACTTCCGAAAAGAGGTGGTGTGTGTGCCCTCCTATTTGGAGCAGTATCCTTCTCTTGTTTTTAAAGCAGTGACGTACAGATCGACACATTTACGGATGGTAAGGTTAAAAACATGTCTTCGTTCCTTAACTGTTTTCTCAGATGGGTTTTTTACACCGCATGGAAGAAGTGACAACCTCCTTTTTATTCCTGCTATAATTCCCAGCAGCTGGAATGTGAATGTGTGAATGCTTCTTTGTTTTTTCCCATAGCCTTGAAGGTGTGGTCAGACTGAACGTCATGTTAAAAGAAAAGGACACAAAAGGTTAAAATGTTAATTGTTACTGAGCCTTGCTACTTTTACAATCAACTTGCATATAAAAAGTATATAATTTTTTAAACTGGCACATGCTGTGAGACTGTAACCTGAGTGATGAGCTGTGAACAGATCTGACTTCCATGTTCTTCCTAAGGTTCAAAATGCTGACTATTCAGATTTATAGAATGTAATATATTCTTTCAAATGAAAGGTGTAATGCAGTGTAAACTTTAATTTACTGTTTTCTAAACCTGAAGGAATGTTTGATTTTAAAGCCTCAACTTAGTGCATCCTCGGTTCCTCACGTTGGACCATCGTGGTGATGTAACTCCCAAGAGGAATCTATAGATCCCAGTGTTCAGTGCAGCAAATATCTGCATCTACTTCTGTTTGTTTTGGTTAAACACTCCAACCTATTTTGAGCCGCTTAATGTGGGGTTAAAAAAGAAAAGGAAAAGGTTCATTTAAGTTCAGTCTGATCTCACCTCAAGGTACACATGAATATTTTTATCTTCATTTAATCCTCTAGATTTTAATTGTTTATCAATGTTCGCTGAAACATTTTGGGTTGGACTTTTTCTATGTTCTTAGATTTACTTTTTTTTGCATGGATTCTGAAGAAACCTTTCCATTTAAACACTGTCCTGATACACTGACGTGGTAATTTAACCCACCATACACGTGTGATCTATTATCTTAGACCTTGAGTTGTGAACCTGTTGTGAGTTGCTATTAAGCTTTATTTTGCTTGTTTTTGCCACTGAAATGTGATGCAATTCTGCCTGTATCAAGGCAGTGCGTTTCATCCCCTTTAAGTCTTAATTGTTGTATTCTGGGTGTGTTTTATTTTTTTTTTAAAGGGAACGATTCCTCATTGCTGCCATCTTTGTGCTTGTGCTGTTTTTTTATGTTATGTTTTATTAGCACCTTTGAGGTCTCCTGATACAATAATTATACTAGGTGCATGCTGAGGACGATGAATGTAGCATATATATATTATATAAGTACAGCACATTAGATGGACCCTGTGGGTGTTTTTATTTATTCATTATAGACTCACCAAATGCTGTTATGTTCATTTGTTTGACCATCTACGATTAAAGAGTTTTTGGGGAAAAGGTTTCTTTATTAGAGCATTTTCAGGTTTACAGAAAAACAACACCAAAAGGTTAAGGTTTGATGTTCCTTTTAATTAAATAGAGAAACGCCTTTAAAAGACAAAAATATATATATTCTGTATTTTCCGGACTAAAGAGTGCACCTCACTATAAGCCATGCTCATAAAATTTTTCTTGAAAAACTGGAAACATACATTCATAAGCCGCACCGGGCTATAAGCCGCTGATATCTACTGAACTGTCACCCACCAAACCACTAGGGGGAGTCATGCCTATTGATAGCATGTTCCTGTGCTAAATGAAAATTAGCCCCTTATTCATTCATTTTCAACTTTGACTTCCCCCTCTGGTGGTTAGGAAAAGCCACAGAAAAGCCGCACGTTCTTATAAGTTGCATAGTTCAGAATGTGGGAAAAACGCAGCTTATAGTCTGGAAAATGTTTTCTTTTTTTGGTACGTTTATGTTTGCATACATTTGTTTTGTAAGGTCAGCCTGAGGAGAGATTAGGGGGCGTCGATCTTTAGACACTCAACTGGATTTTTTTTTTTTCACTTCGGCTAAAAATTGTATTTATTTATTTAGATACTAATGAATATTTATGTTTTAGCATTTCCTCCCATAACTAATTGCATTGAATTTCCCAAAAAACATTTAGTATAACATTTATATTTTTCTGAGGTAAAAAGTTATAAATGTTTTAATTATTTAGCCAAATCTTCCAAAAATATTAGCTACTCATTTGTTCTGATTTTTTTTTTTTCCTACATTTTTAAAACCTAAAATTTTAAATGGCACAGTGGTTGTTTAAAATCTACATATTTCCTTAAGCGGATATTTAATAAATATATATTATTTTTTATTTATAAATTCACATATTAAAACAAAGGCATATTTGCTTTTTAAGAGTGGAAAAAATTGACATTTTCAAAAAACCTTTACCTGGGGTGGGTACCTGCAAACTTTGTCACAGTTTGCAGCTTGGAGAAGCTTCTGTTTGACTGAAGTCAAAAATGGCTCTTTGTACTGTAAAGTTTGCAGATCCCTTCTCTAGATAGTTTAAAATAGGTCTTACAAAATGTTCTGCAACATTAAACATATTCTGCCAGATGCTTAGGGAAGCAAATTCTGCTTTTTAAAAATTATTTCATTAGCAAAGAGTGAAGTCTTACTTCATCCTTTTGCATAAAAGCTTTCCAAGTCAAATTAGACAAACGTGAAAGACCTGCTTTTATGTATCAGTTTTTTTTTTGTTAAATATTGTAACCTTTGTCATGTTCACTTCAACCGTTTAATATAGTACAATTCTGCAGACTTGGTGCCTTTCTTGTAGCTGAACAAGTTTCTGCATTTACAAACTGGCTATTTTATTCTATCAAGGCACATCTCAACCTTAATGCTTGCTATTATGTTTGAAACTTAGAAAAATCATAAACACCTGAGTTACAGCAAAGTAGAAGGATGTGCAGCTCAAATGTGAACTTTATTTTGTCATTTCAGCTGTTTGGATAAAGTGCATTAGATCATTAAATTGTTCAAAAATGTAACTGAATTTGTCTAAAAGTAAATAAATAACTTTTTTTATATATATATATATAAAAGGCGTCATAAAAACAAATATCAACTTAAGACTTAGAACTTCTCAGAAATCAATTATAAATGATACAGGTGCCATGGAGAATGACGTACATAAATAATATTCTCTTGTATTTTACATTATATACACAAATAAGAAGACAGGCTTCTCTTTCTAGGTCAGGACCCTCGTCGGTTCCTGAGTTGACTGTTTATCTCGTTGAGAACCACATCCGTCCTCGGTTCTTCATCAGCTGTGATTATTCTGTCTTCTAGCGGATTTCCTGCAATGTACCAAAACAACAATATATTGAATATAAATATAATTAATATAAATAAACCATAGCTTTTGAACCAAGCCTGCGCCATGCACAATTTGATAGGACAGAGGACGGAAACAGATGGAGGTAAATATTCTCTGTGGTACACGGCCACCCGCAACTGCTTGCAGATTCCTTACTTTATATAATATATTACGTTGTGTTCAAATTAACAATCTGATTTAAATGTTTATCAGCCCAGAAAAAACATTTAGGTGTAAATGTATTTTTTCTTGCTTCAGGTGGTGCTTCATGAATCAAAATATTTAATTCGTAAAACAGCACCTCATGTGTAATGCGATGCGAGGTATAGTGTTGGATCTATGAGGCTGTGGGCTCTTTTTGCCCTCCCAAGACCCTAGGGACCCTGGTAGAGTTAATGGCATCATAGATGGTATAAAATATATCTTAATCAAAATCCTGAACCCGGTCGCCAACATGAAAATGGATCAGAGGCCAGACAGAAGATTAACAAATAGTTACTGGTAGTGGTTCTAATAATTGAGGAAAAAGTGTTACCATGGTACTAATTATGCTGAATGTTACCTTTTTTTCCCCCAACTGAATATTGAAATTAAAGTAATCAACACCATCAGGCCCAGTTTCCTGTTTCAACCATCCACATCCAGACCCAGGTACCTGCTACAGCCATCCAACCTACCTGCTAAAACGAAGTAGTCCTACATCACCTAACTCTATCCCTTCTTTCTGCTCCTGTCACAATCTAACTTTCTCCTTACATCATCATCACAATAAGCATCAGGTGAATCTGTCTAATCTCTACTTCCCTGGTCCTCAGAGTTCATACCAAAGCAACACAATCTGAAAATGGCGCTGCTTAGTACTTGTTCCCGTACAAATGAAAGTGTCCCTCATGCCAAGGAACAATCCATGCAATTTTGGTGATGATACACATAATCTTTTTTTAAAGAATCTATAACACCAGAGGGAGGCATCAGTGAGTATTGACAGCCTCAGCATTGGACTCAAAAAGTCTAGAGGTATTTAACTGAAGACAAAACCACAATAAAAGGGAATGTTGTTGATTATTAGGATCAATTGAAAACATTAATGGATTTAAAGTATTTTCTAAACCAGAGCTGTGCCTCCTGTCAAGTCACAACTCATTAAAATTTAGTACTGATCCAGATCATGTGACAGTTTTGACTATATGAGGCTAATTGTTTAGCTTGGTGTAGATCTGTGCTCTCTCAATGAATGCAGAACAGGGTTAGAGGGAGGGACCACTGATCTCTATTTATTCACTGGATTGCTGATAGCTCAGAATAAGTGAGCCCCTGCCTCCAAAAAATCCTTGTGCACGCCACAGGTTACAGGTCAACCATAATTTTTTGTAACAAGGCGTGACGGTGTTATCACTTACCGATGCCATTCATCTGCAATGAAGGCGTGCGGGGCAGAAAAGAGGTGCTGGATGGTCGGCTGCTTTGTGAGGACGTAAAGGAAGTCAGTGGAGACTTCTTGGTATTTTTCTGTGTTGCAGTGCGACTCCACTCTGAATAAAGTATGGAAAAAAGTGTTTGAAATGAATTGAGGGAGAAAAAAAAATCAAAACAGAAGGAAGGCATAGATACAGACTTACCTGAATTTTCCGAGAGTCTCATTTTGCCGCAGCACAGGTAGGTCCTCCACTGCCTCCGGACGGTTTCCTTCACCAAGCAGTGGAACACAAATATAAAGAAACCTACAAAAAAAAAATAAAAAAAAACTTTAGGGGACAGCACAGTTGATTAAGTGAATGGGCAAACTGGAAATTTCAACAACTCACCTTGTAGGGAGTTGAAGATGGCAAAAAGGTACATAAAGGCCAGATTAACAGGCCCCCAGGCAAAAAAGGCAAATCCCCAAGTGAGGCCTAGGAGTATGGTGATCCCTAACACACTGCGTACATCTTGTAATGTGCTGCGATGCTTGTTATTATGAGGGTTCTGCTTTTTTATCCGGTGCAGCTGGACTAAGACCACAATGAACATGATGAAATTGAAGAGGAAAATCACGCAAAAGTAGGCCACAACCGCCACGTAGAAGGCAATGTCGTTTCTTATCCAGCAGCTGCAAGACAACAAGGAGGAAGAGTAAATATATTTATATTAGATTATTTAACAAGTTCAATCACTGGAAATAGGTCTTCATGAGCTTCTAATATTACTTAAATCTAAAGATTACAGATACATAACATATTAAGCCAAATTTATCAAATATGACTGACACTTTAAGAGCTAGTGTTTTGTCAATTTGCTTGTCTGAAGCATACACGTTTTGAACTCAATGCCAAGAAGGAAAGACAACAGCAACAACAATATGAAATAAAGAATGACATTAGTAGTTATCAGTCTATTATTCCTGTAAGAATTATAAGTAATGTGTAAGACATCAGTCGATATCTTGCAAATTCAAACAAAAATCAGGATCTTTATTATCACTCTGCAAAAGAATTTACTCTAAATAAATCATTTTCTCTTAAAATAAAAAAGACTAACATAATATCCAGGAAAACCATGAATACTTTGCCAAATCATTATAGGCGATCATGAATTTTACTTTATTTCAAAGTAAATGTGAAAAGCTGAATCAGAAAACAACCCTGATGTAACGTTCTCTGTAGTCCAGACTTTAGCCAAACTGACTCTCAAGCTTAGAGAATTAAGGAAACATAGTTAAGTAGAGTGGCCCAAAATTCTTCACTAATTAATTTTGCTTTGTGTTTCACAAAAATTAAATCTCTTGATGTTGCTGTTTCTTTCCTAGTGTTTCTTATTGTGAGTTAATTCAAGCTTACTGAACTTACAAGTCATCACTCGTGCCGTCGGAAAACTTTCCATAAGACACGAGGCCGTAGTTGTTTTTGTCAATAGCGATCACAATAATGACCACTATCATAGGGACTCCCCAGCCCACCAGTGAGAACTTCAGCATATAGTGGGATATGTTGTCGTTGAAGACTTTAACGAGGGCGTAGTACATGTGGACGCCCTCCAGCCCCATCCAGGTGAAGGAAACCAGTAGGAAGTAGTGAAGGAACCAGGCGGTGGAAATGCAGAGGCCAACGGCTTCAGGATAGAGTGCCAGCCAAGCGTCCACCAGGAAAACCAGGTTGAGCAGCAGAAGGGCCAGGCAAAGCTGGATCAGAATTTTGGATGGGATGTCTTTACGCAGCTTTCTGTTGGGGTGAAAGGATTTAGACACACCCTGAAAATAGTCATACTTTGATATTTTCAGTGTACTTAGATTTTATATGAAAGTTAAACATTAACGAGCACATATCGTGCAGTTGAAGGGACTTCACTGACTGCTTTTACAAATAATAATATGAAAAATGTTCTACATATGAATTTACCCTCTTTGATCTTTATAAAAAATGTTTATTCAACTCACCCAAATGACAAGTAAGTGAGAAGAGTGATGGACAGGAAGATGGCAGAAAGTCCACAACCTATATAAGTGATGAAGGTGAGGATGGTGGCCTGAAGACGGCTGGTTAGAGTCTCTCTGGAGAGGTCCTTAAAGAAAGACAAACCAAATTAAAGAAGTTAGAATGACCTTAATGCCAAATAGACATGAAAAAGGGGGGGAACAAGTGCTGGAACAGCTGAGAGGGCTCTTACAAGCAAGATTGCAAAGCTGGTTAAATGGCTGCAGCCACAAACTGTCTCATTGTCTGTGGACTTTTGGACAAAGCAGCCGTCTGAGTTCCAGCCACCCAAACCATCTGCAGGAAACACAGCAGTTTAAGAAAAAAACGTTATTTATGTCTTTATTTCTTTACTTTAGATAAAATTCACGTGTTTTTATTTTAAAACTTACCGTTAAATGCAAAGTCCCAGAAAACACATACTGCCACAAAATTAGCCTGCAGTTTGGGAAAATAACAAATATTCAGCGTTTATTTATGCCTTATCTCATGTGGTCTGATCTGTGCTAAATATTGAAAATTTCCTGTGCGAATTAGACCCACCGGAACAGGTTCTATGTTTCTCAGGCGAATTATAACATTGTCCTCCAGTCCTTTGATTGAAAGGTTGGCCACACTTGCTCCCAAGATTCCACTGTTAAGTCTTTTTTTCCCTAAAGAGCCATCCTGTGGTTTAATGCAGGGATAAAAGATATTGAAGGTTTGTAAGGAAAATCATTGTGCATTTTCTATTTAAACATTTTTCATCATGTTTCAACATCATGTTTTTTGCACTTCATTTTTTTCTCGTATCAACAATGCTTATTGAATGTACAGACCTGGAAGACAGAGCTCTTCTGGTAAAAATTGAACTGGACTCTGGAGATCAGCTGTTGTTCCTCGATGGTTAGATTTTGAGTTAGGGAAGGGGGTAAAGTAATGGAGCCCTGGGGGATGGACGAGTCTTTTGCCATGCTCCTTTTCAACCTTGGATTACCGCGAACCTGCAGCATACAGAGTGACATACAGAATGGACAAATGGGCTCTTCCAGACACACCTTTTTTCCCCTTTAAAAAGGATTAAATCCCTTCCTTTTAACTTCACTTGATAAATTAAACTTTTGATGAAAATATTGAAAGAAGAGTATATAGTTCAATATTTTGTGAAAGAGCACAGAACCCGAGTTCTGTATTTGTTGTCAAACTTTCAGTAATAAGGGATATGCTTTTACTTGAGGAAAACCCCAGTCTCACCAGCACATTAGTGGGATCTGTGATGGAAAAAATGGTCTCTTGAAAGTTGGTGCCATCTGTTGGTTTCACGGAGACAGCTAGAGAGGGATACAGCAGGCTCTCTGTACTTTCTTCAATCACCAACTTTAATCCCACCGTATCAACAATCCCTATGATCCTGGGGAAAATAAAGTAAGAAGTTGGAGTCATACATATAATCAATCTTATTTGATATTTTAAAAATACATTAGTTCACAAAATCTATAAAAAGTAACTGAAAGTTTTAGACCAGCTTGGATAACCAAAATAATTCCGCATTTTACTTTGATTATTTTTATCTAACTTTCTTCAAACTCAGTAGTTTCATTATGGTTAATGGCTTATACTTTTCATAGTAGAGTTTGAGTTTATATAACCTGTCAGAGGAGCTTGACAGCTTTTCTTCTGAAGCATCCAGCAGGTTGCTGACAATGTTGACGGAGGTGTCTCCCAGTTCCTTGCTGACAGTCGGCCCCGACAAAAGCTTCTCCAGCTGTGAAACCAACTGCTCTATCTGCTCTGCGGTTAGTTTGGAAACGTCTTCAGTCAGTGCAAGCAGTTCTTTGGCTTGACTTTCAGCTGCAGAAAAAACAAAATACAAGAGAGATGATCCTCTCTTCAACAATACAAGTAGGCTTAGTATATTAATTATAAACTCACAACCCTAAATATTACTCAGGGCAACATAGGTGCTGAAAGCACATGTTTACTCACAGAGGAGCATACTGGTGGCAGCATTATGCTGTGTGATTTTTTTTTTTTCTTTTATCAGTATTGCCTTTTGACATTTACTAAAAAAAAAACACACGTAACAAAATACACTTATCCCAAAGCTATGACATATTATATTAGGGTTAAGGGGAAGTTTAAATATTTAAATATGTAGATTGGTTGAATCAAAGTCCAAATTTGGACATTATCAAAGCATTGCTGCACACCAGGAAATGCTCTAAACCTTGATTTTCATGTAACCTACTTAAACAGTTTTGACAACTTAGGGTTATTTTATCAAATCATTTCAAAACAGGCATTTTTTAAAGTGCAGATGCAGCAAGAAAAAAAGGAAATTGAATACTGTTTCAAATATCTGTAATGTAAAATGCATAAACTAAACTTGATAAAATAGTAATTTGAAAACGCACCGTCTCCATTTGTAGCCGAACTCCCGGTGGTAGTCACAGTAACTGACACATCCGTTGTGTTCGATGTCGGTTTTCCTCCAGATGTGGTTGTGTTGTTTCCTGGACTTGAGGTGTGGTTGCTAGGGTTTACTGTTGTCACATTAATGCTATTTGTCATATTTGGGTTAGTTGTGGTGTTTAAGGTAGTCACATTTTGGCTAATTGTGACATTTGGACTAGTTGTGGTGTTTAAGGTAGTCACATTTTGGCTAATTGTGACATTTGGACTAGTTGTGGTGTTTAAGATAGTCACATTTTGGCTAATTGTGACATTTGGACTAGCTGTGGTGTTTAAGGTAGTCACATTTTGGCTAATGGTGACATTTGGGCTTGTTGTTGCATTGAGGTCAGTCACATTGGAATTAATTGTCACATTCGGAGCATTTGTGGTGCGTATAAAGCTGAAAGTACAGTTCTCCTTTAAATTCACAAGCAAGTTTTCTCCAGTTTTGCTGCAATTAAGAAAGATGTAAAAAAAAAAGGTATTATTTCAAAGTACATCGGTTTCAATCTAAGTGAATATATCTCAAGGACTATTTATAAACTGAGTTTATACAAACCATTTAAGGAGGTTAGATCCCTCTGCTTTGCTGCAAAAGTTTACACGCTCTAGGTCCCTGTCCACATAAGTGAACTGGTAGTCCAGCGAGCTGGCACTGATGTCTTCACTTCCACAAATCGCTGCAACATAACACAGGAGTTAATGAAACTCACAGAGCCTTAACAGACATTTTGATATAGAATCAACTTTCATTAAATTGGTTCGGGCACTCACCTGCTCTCCTCACTCGTCCATCATAATGGATTTTTTCTTCAGGTAGAAAAACATCCCAAACAGCTTCAGCCACTGAACAAATTGGGACTTCTTGGGCAAAGCCTAAAATCACTCGGCAGATTTCCCTTCAACGTAAAAAAGAAAATAAAGATACATTAGCATAAAGGCTTACAGATAATTCTAGGTCAAGGCAAGGCAAGGCAAGACAAGGCAAATTTATTTATATAGCACAATTCAGTACAAAGACAATGCAAAGTGTTTTACGTGATTAAAATATAGGAAAATAATACAGAAGTAGTGCAAGTAGAGCTGATTGAATATGTCTTAATTTCACTTATACAAACAACATGAACATATAACATCAGAATCCAGCAGGACTTAATAGGACTAAAGACCGTGCATGAAATTGATTTTAAACTAAATGAAGTCTAAATGAACTAAATGAACCAGCCCAACATTACATTGAAACATTGCAAGAATAAAGGAATTATTGTAGAAACAAGACAAAAAAGCAATGACGTTATTTTTGGTGGGTGTGATCATTTCGATGTTTTTTTATGCAATACAAAAACCCAACAAATCGAACAAATGGAGCTCTTTAAAAGTTCTGATGTTTTCTCTGACCTTCTGCAAGCCATTGGATCATGAAAAACATGTTTTTAGTATCCTGGACACTTATTTTGCTTTTTTAGTCTTTAAAATGTTTTTACGTTTTTTTTAACATATGAATGGTACAGGTCCAAGATACATTCCTAATGTGCTTATGGAACATGAACCAAGTAGACCGCTGTTGTCTTTCCCGACTTTATAATTCAAAATATATATTCCAATAAGGCTAATTTGTAAAATAAAATGTCTTTTGAAAATAAGTGCATTTAAGATCCCTGTAAATAGCAGAAATAAAGGCTTCAAAACAACAATCTGTTTGTTAGTTGTTATTCAATATGATTTACTTTATCCGATAAAAAAAATTACTGGAATAAGCTAACCTTTCAATAATGCTCAATTTTATTGAATATAAATTAAGGTGAGGCAGCAGCTCCTTTCTATGCTCCCCAAGTCTGGAGCCAGAAGATGTACAGGAATTGTTAGTTGCTATAAAATCTGTATTGAAAACATTATTGTTTACTGTGGTGCCTGACTAACTGATTATTAGGCCATTCACTGATGATTGGCTGAAGGGTAGAATTTAGGATTATACTGTTTTAATATTTGTTTCTTTCTATGCAATGGTTTTAAAGGGATGCAGGTTTTTGTTATTTTAATGTTTTTCCCTGTGATTTAGTGTTAATCACTTTGGATTTCAAGGTGTATGAAAAGCAGTGTGACTAATCTTGCCTCACCCTATGGATTAGGTGAAGGACGCCCTGGTTGCTTTGAAAGCAAATTTGGTTTTCTTGGATCTTATCCACAGAGTTTAGGTCAGACCAGTTTTCTTTTCTTTTACTTTCAAAAAATATTAGACTACTGAATAAAATATTTTTTTCTCCTCAGCCCAGCTATGGTGCTTCTGTCCTCGTCTTTGGTTCAGGAGTGTCAGAGGCAACCCATGTCCTTGATGCATCTGTATGGTGGCCTTTGAAGGGACTGATTTCAGCTGCTGTTAAAATGTCATTTGAACTCCAGAATGTCTTAGCTTCACAATCCTCTCAGTTTTTATCGTTATTGCTTTAAGCAACTTTCTATACCTCAGTTTTTCCTTCCACTGAACTTACTATGAACAGCCATGTTTAGATGAAATATATCAATAACTGTCTGCTGTAGGTCTGCAGTTTTCCTTGTGATTGTGTAAAGTATAAATTGGTGGGTATAGCACTCAACAATTGTTCTCAAGTAAAACTAGAACTAATTCCTAATATTTTTACTCAAGTAAAGTAAAAAGTAGCCATTATTCAATAGTAAGAGGAAAATAATAATTGGAAAAAGGCTACTCTGGCTACTCTGGTCATAAAATCAGATTTAATGTTTTAAAACATCATGTAAATTTACAAAACACATTGTAATCTCAAGTACAATGTACAGAGCAGAGTACTCTTTAAAGTACATATTTCTCGAAAGGTAACTCAATTAAATGTAACTATTTAGTACCCAAATGTAACTATTCAGTACCCATCTCTGGAAACTGATTAGTTTGGTTCTAGTTAGGTCTAAGTTTTGATAATATTAGTAAAAACAATAATCTCAGATATATCAGTATGTGTCTAATTCATCTATACCAGGGGTCCTCAACAGGGGGTCCGCGACCCCTAGGGGGTCCACGGAGGTACTGCATGGGGGTCACAAAAGTTTTGGTTGATTAGACTTTTTTTTTTTATATTCCCCCCTGCATTTTTTTTCCACTAATTGAAATGTTTTTAAATACGCATTAACTCAAATTCAACACACTGAAGTAAACAGATAAATGGAGGCAGAAGATGTCTTTCAGTCATCAATGCAAACATTCAGCAACACACTCTTTCAAGCTGGAAACCGTTTCATTCACAAAACCTGTCCCATCAACGAGGAATCAGAATCAGAAATACTTCAATAATCCCAGGAAGAAATTACGTTCGTTAATGACACCATCTCTAATAAAGTGACTATAGGACCAGTTTGATATAACACAATTTCATACAATATATATAATTAGGGGTCCCTGCTGAAGACCCCTGATCTATACAGTATTTTGATTGGAATTACTGAAATAAAATGCGCTTTTATAAACTCCTGTGATAAATTGCAGTGGTTTGATAACTTACTTTGTTGCTGTTCTTTCACAGTTCACACTGGTGCTCTGAAATTTGAAAATAAGAGCATGAATAAAAATAAAAACAAGCAATTTTTTGTAATATTTTCGTTAGGATTTATCGACTCTTTTATCTCTAGAACTTTTTAAGACTTATCTTTTGTATTTCTAGATACCTTACATTGACACAAATACATTTAAGTAACGTTTAAAAATGTCTTACCCTGTATTGATATGCAATCGTAGCCAATAATTGGCATTTACCGCTGCATAAAAAGAACATGATTTATATTTCACTTTTACTATCTTTGTAAATCTTGTTTTCTGTTATAATTCTTAACAAAATGAGAAAACTCACTTTATATCGATGGAGCAGTTTCTTGTTTGTCCCAGCTTAGAAATCTGTAATTATAAGTTAATATCACCCTCTGATGCAACAAGTTTTTAAAGTGAGCTGTTATTAAAAAAGGTGTTAACAGGACGTTACCAGAGATGTTACAAATGAAGAGTTCATTGTTGAATTTTGTAGTGAAATGGATAAAGTGAAGTATGCATCTGAGAACAAAAATAATATAATAATATGATATGATAATAATTGTTATATATTGTATTTATTTTGACAACAAAGGAGGGGTATGTTTGGTCTGTAAAATGCTAACCAGATCTGTTGCAGTGTGAAGAGCAGTTACATTCTCCTGAAAATAAAATAACAAATAAAAACAAGAAAAACATTAGTATTGTCCACACTGGGCTAATATTTTATGTTTAGTCAAACTAAAAATTATATATCAAATTGCTCTTGTAACACATGGCGTCACCCGTAATTGTAATGGACATGAAAGACTGTCCCACCCCTAACCTTTCCCACAGCCTCCATGTGCTGAATGTTAACAATAATATCCTTTATTTGCTCCTGAAATTCATGTTTTTATGTGTTGTCGTGCATTATCAAATAAAACGACAATGTTAAATGATATGGCTACATTTGTTTTTCTGCATTGTGATGTATCTTGGTTGTTTTCACACAGAATAATTCTTCATAAAAAAAAAATGTTCAGGACAAATAAGCATGTAAGGAAAATATTTATATAATCTGATATTTTCCAGGTATGTTTAAAACAAAATAACATTAGAGCACACCTGTACCGCAGACTGTTGAGTTTCCTGTAGTAATGACGTATTTAGGCCCAGACTCCTCACTGTAAAAAGAAAAACATTATTTTATGTTACATTTGTTAATTTAACTTCATATGCATAATCCCAGCTATTTGCAAGATTAACAGGGCAAAAAAACTATTGAACTATATAAAAAAAAACAAATTGGATTAGGACCTTAAAACTGAGCTGGACTGTCTTTTTTAGGAATACAAATAACAGCATAAAATAAAAGCTGTATAAAAAAAAAAAACATGTTATCCATACAAGAGAGCATATAAAGCCCAGTTGTCTTTTAATTATTTCTGTCACTTATGATACATTTCCATTTTTCCAATTCATTGATCTCTGCTGTGTCATTGCTGTCCTAAACCTGCTTAGCAAATGGTAAAACCCCTACCATGATGCACCCAGCGGACCAGAATAAATGCAGCTGTTTGGCTCCCCTGAGCTCTCATTGCATCCTATATGAACTGTTGAGAGATGCCAAGAGTTTATAACATATAAGGAGCATCTTAAACTGGCATGAAGATAAACAAAATAAAGATCAAATACTCACTCCGTTCATCTACCCTGTGCCCCATCACGTGAATGTCAGAGGAATTTTTACTGGCCGCACAGAGAGTTTGAAGGATACAGCATGATGGTATCTTGTTACTCAGCTTAAGCAGGACGGTGCACTTGGTCTGACTGAAACATATAATCAGTTTTAGTAAGAACAAAACTTTAGAAATGCAGCTGTCAAATAGCTGTATCTGTTTCTATCCACTTACTTTGTTTTACTGTCTGAGGTGCAGGAAATCTCCATTCCCTGTTTAAACATAAACAAATCTGAGTCTTACAATATTTCTCATTAGTAAGAAATAAAAAGAAAATCTTATGCTACACGCCCTTATCAACTTACTTGAAAAAGCAAAGATGAGTCATTGCTGAAAATCAAACAAACGGATGAAATTATATAGAGAGCTTTCAAATTTAGGAATTATAAATCGTGAATAATTTGTCACTTGTAATGAAGAATGACCATATTCCAGATTTATTATGAAGTAGGATACCTGCTTTGTGGTAAATTGCTGTTGATCTGCCGCGCAAAACGTTTCCTCCTTAACTTTGTTTCATTTGTGTTTCTGCCCTTGGTTGTTTGGGTAGTCATTGGACTGTTGCTTGTTATTGTTGTAGATGTTACACTGGTGGTAGGATTGTTGCTTTTTGATGTTGAACTTGTAGCTGTGGTTGGACTGTTGCTCTGTGACGCTGTA
>NW_015150622.1:1414264-1430691 GCF_000732505.1 Cyprinodon variegatus
CTAACGTTGTTGCAGCTGTTGTTGTATTGTTGCCATTTAACACTGTTGCAGCTGTAGTTATGTTATTGCTGTCTAACGTTGTTGCAGCTGTTGTTGTATTGTTGCCATTTAACACTGTTGCAGCTGTAGTTATGTTATTGCTGTCTAACGTTGTTGCAGCTGTCGTGTCGTTGCCATGCAACATTCCAGATGTTGTTGTGTTGTTGCCATGTAACGTTGTTGCAGCTGATGTGGTGTCATTGCCATTTAACGTTGTTGCAGCTGCCGTGCTGTTGTTGCCGTTTAACGTTGTTGCAGCTGTCGTGGTGTCGTTGCCATTTAATGTTGTTGCAGCTGTTGTGGTGTCGTTGCCATTTAATGTTGTTGCAGCTGTCGTGGTGTCGTTGCTATTTAACGTTGTTGCAGCTGTTGTCATATTGCCATTTAAGTCTGTCGTTGCATTTGTAGTTGAGTTAAAGTTTTGCGTTACATTGTAAAATGCAGTTGTTGTTGAATTGTGAATCTGTGGTGTTGTTGATTGTTCAGGCACATTTAAAGTTTGTGGAGATGTGGATGCAGCAGTTGTTGGTCCTGTGTTTGAGAACAAGCATTCGCTGAGCTTACTGCGGAAAACTTGGTCAAGCTGCGGGAAAATAATCAAATGATCTCATTTATTTAAAGGCTTAAGATGTGAAAGGTAGTGTGGTGTAATAGGATGGCCTTTAACGTTTTTGGTTGCGTACCCAGGCAGTGATTTCCGTTTCATTTCTCCTCGGTCCAGTGACATCAACAGTGACATCAAGGAAGTAAAACACTAGCATAAAAAGATAAATAACATAAAGGAGAAGAATGTCAAAATGTAAATCCTTGGGGAAACATGTTCCTCTCTGGACCCCAGTGGATACAATATTAAGGTGAGATGAATTTGTCTTGTGTTTACCTTCTGTCTGTTGAGTGGTTGTATTTGCTGAAATAATGAAATAAACAGTAGGAGATTGATTATCAGAAGCTTTAGCTGCAAATATGCAAACTTCAATACAAAACTAAAGTCTCAAATGTTGTATCTGCAAAGCTTAGCTGCTGAGTAATCTGTTGACTATCTAGTTAATAAAGGAAATTACTATTTCTAATTAGTGTATATTGATGAAATACTCAGTTCACTTTTTCAGTTGTGTTTGTTTCTCTTTTCTACAGCTAAAATCATTACATGAGCTCCTATGCTTCACCTGCAGATAGGAGCTCAAGCCGACAAATGTTTCACCCGTCGAATAATAAAAACCTGCTGTGGTTATCTTTTATTTTTTAATACTCTGTTATTTAGGATTTTTGTTCAACATACTTATTCTTTCACTTCTAGCATGCTTCTATGATCAGTGGCCACCTTTCATATTTTCTATTGCATATTTTATTCTACCATTGCCTATGGATAAATACGTGTAGAGAAATTATTAGAAACAGATTAGAAAGAAATAGTTTAAAATCTGTATTGTATAATCTATAATCCCTTTTTTCCCATACGTGTTGTTATTTTCAGTTCTATCCTATATCTTAGTTTACGCTGTAAAAGCCTTAATATTGTACTTACTTGAAGTTTGTGCAGCTGTTGTACCCGTGGTAATGGTGGAAGGAGTAGTGGAGTTTAGCTGACCAAAAGCTTGACCTGATTGAAGAAATAAAACAGCTAGAGTAAGGGGTTATACTGTATCTCTAAGTCTGGCTGAGGTTTTCAATAAGACTTCCAGGCCTCCCTAAACTAACCAGGTAAAAGATTTAAACCAAACCAAAGTGATCAATAAATGTTATAAAGTAGTCAGTTGGGGCTGGGACTTCTGGTCAAGAAAAGTCACACAACTCAGTCATTTGTCAATTGTTAGATTACAAGCTGTCCCCCGGAGGTGTTGATGTGTACTTTGAGTCAGACTGGAATTAAAGTAGCTAAACAGGTTACAGTCACAAAAAGCAAAGGAATTTAGCTTGTGTAAGTAGGCTGCACTGTGCAGAATGCGGACGTCATGCTTTATAAATGGGGGTTGATTATAGGTTCTGCTGCGTTGTTAGCAAATAACCTTTGTTGAAGTCGTTAGTCATACAGTGGATGATGTTAGACCTTACCTGCAAGGAGGACAATAAGTAGGTGTGTCTTCAGCCACATTGCATATGTAACACCAAAACCAGGTTTCTTCACTCTGTAAAATAATTCACACTCCTGAAATTTTCATTGTTGACAAAAGTTAAATAATTGTACAAAAATCTCTGAAACTTATGAGCTCCTTTGTATCACTTCTCACTACTATAACTTCTCACTACTATAAACAATGAATTGGATCAAATCTCTGACAGGCTTATCTTTCATTATCATCATTCGGTCTATGTTTGTCGCACAAACAATAACATATCAGATGCATGACTAAAGTTAAGGTTGAAAGTCTTATGTAACACAACAAACACAGGAATGGTGAATGTCCACTGGTGTGACAGATCAATGATCTGTATCACTGAATTCATCTCCTGATCATTTAACATTGTATACTTTAAAGATATCACCTGGAAATCAGGCTATTTCATGTTTAAACATATTTGTTGCTGTTAGGCCTCAATCAAAAACCTGTTGGACAATCTGGAGCATACAAACGGCTGTTTTTGCCCCCTTTCATGTGGGCTCTTGGTTCAAACCAGAAAAAAAAAGAACAATGGCAGGCTTTCCTTCTCACTGATATTTGTAATTTTTAAGAGGGCGCTAACATTAGCCAGCTTGGTTTCTTCTCATCTGTCTCTTTTCCACCATATTTCTAAGAAACAAGGACTAAACTGTAGGTATTCAGTAAGTTTTGCTACTTGTGTAACATTTTATCTGGAGAGACCAGGAGATGGTGGTGAATGAACCACAGCAAATTGCAAATGTTGCCAAAGTTGCATCCACATAAAAACACATAAACACAAGTCAGATTCTGTACACCCCTGCTAGAATAAAAGGGCATGAAAAGGGTTCTCTATAACCTCTTAAAATTGATTAATCATTGACCTAAATATGATTTCAGAAGGATTGTGAAAAATACCAGTTTATGACTTATTTAAATATATAAAAACACCTTACCTAACCCTAAAAATCTGTGTTATAACAGAAATGAACAGATTAAAAAATACATTTTATTGTGAGTATCAAAGTGAAAAATAAAATAATCTTATTGATTTCATGTAATGTTATGTAAATCCCTTTATTGTCACTAGGGTTGTCAAAAGCATCGATACTCAAAAAAGTATCGATACTGAAAAGTTGTATCCGGATACAATACTTATTTTCAAAAGTATCGATACACTGCTACCACCAGTGGCACCTAAACAGTCATTCATCTTATGCACAGATTAGAGGAAAATGCACTTTCTGAACACTGTGTGATTGAATAATTCTGTGCACTTTTCGGTTTCAGACTTTTTTTCTGTAACAGGTGCAGCTGCTGAGAATTATTTTTGTTTTTTAACTGGTTTGGCTAGTGTCATTGTTATGTGTGTAAAGCATAGCCAAGGCAGGAACACTTCATTATAATTTTGTACGTTTTTTTTATCAATCTTGCTTAATATTGTGCACAGCATACAACCTCAAAATATTGTTTATTGTATTTATTAATCTATTTATTGTATTTTGTTTATTAATGAAATAATTTCTGTTAAATTTTGGAGTTTTAGTTTTTATCGTTGTGGTATCGAAAATGACATCGAGTATCGAATATTTACTTAGTATCGGTATTGAGTTGAAAAGTTTAGTATCGTCACAACCCTAATTGTCACACAATGGGGAAATTTCCCTCTGCTTTTAACCCATCCCCTTGGGAAGCAGTGGGCTGCCATTATGAGGTTCCCTGGGAGCAGTGTGGGGTTAAGGGTCTTGCTCAGAGACCCTGAGTCGAGGCTGTCCGGATACTTGCAACCAGCCATAATCTACTTTACACAGAAAGATCTCATAATTATTGGGTGACTTTTAAACTTTATGCACTCCTTTAATCAAGGCCTTTTCTCATTAGATTTTTTATTATCTGTTAAAATTAATCTGCATCATTGCTCCTTCTCAATTTGCCATGTTTAGTTTTATTTAACTTACATAAAATCTTGAGAGGTTTTATGAGATTTTCAGTCTGACATCTGAATTTTTCGGAATGAAATCTGTTGGTTCTTTTACTATATTCTGCTTTTATTTTTCTTCTATTTTATTATCAAATTCATGTAAAGCACTATGAATTGTCCATGTACTGAATTGTGCTATACAAATAAAATTGCCTTGCCTGGCCTTGCCTTGCCTTGGTGTGTGGTGTGCTTACCGCTGTACACATGAACATGAACTGATTTCATCTGGTAATTTCAGATATCCGTGATTTAAGGTCAGTGTGGTTCCCTACGCCCTTCCTAGCAGGCAGATCAATCTTAACGCAGCAGGATTATCTTAATTGTCATCATATATATAATAAACGGGGCCATACACTCTACAGGTTTTCTAAGGGATTAAGATTGGTTTGTACCTACACTTGAATTGCTTCAATTGTCTTGACCAAATCCCTCCAACTACAAAATACCAAAACACAACATTTAGCTTCAATCCCTACATTTTACAGATGGTGAGGTTTTTCTGGACCTCCACCTGTTTTCTCCTGAATGAAAAAGAAGCAATTTTGATCCAACTATTCAATATAATTTCAATCAGACCTTCAAAAGTCAAAATTCATGGAATTTGTCACAATGTGCATTTGCAAACTAAAATCTGTCTATTTTATCTTGTTTGCTTTTCAGTAATGCCTTCTTCCTATCTGGCGATCATTTAGAGTAAAAGATTTCTATCTCTGAGGCACAGAAGTCTTCTCTATCCTCTAGGAAGGCTAAAAATACAGAGCATTAAAATATCCAAGAGCAACTGCTTTGATATCACAAACAGTCTTAAAAGCTTTATTAATACACTAAGTTTAATACATATTGGCTCTTCAGTACAGTATTTAGATTTGTGTCGGAACTACAGAAGGAAAACATTTCTGAAGCTGCCTGCATGCCAGTGATGAAAAGCAAACAGAGGTTATTGTGTTATACTGTGTTGAAGTTTCCATTGCAGTGTTAATATCCTGAAACCAGAAGTTTGTAAAGAAATCATGCAATATGATACGTCCATTTGGTGTCTAAGTTTAACTGCAAACAATCAAGGAGAAACTGCCTTCCTCTAAAAAGAATAAAAACTTATACTATGGAAACTGATTCCACAAATAAAAGGGTGAACAAAATATACTGGAATTAAGATGCAGATTATTCCTTTTCAGAAGATAGAATTATCCCAATAAACCTTTATTTAGACCCAGTGAACCATTTTAGATTGCAATTACTGATGGTTTGGAGAGAAATACAAAATAAAACGTTTGTTGATCTGGTATGATCACATGCATTTGTTAAAGTATACATTTGTTTTGTCATCAAGTAACAACAAAAGAAGACAATTTAGAAGATGATGTTAGAAAGTCAATTTATATGATTAGAAATACATAAAATGCGTAATTCAGACATACCTCTCAATAAATTTTTAGTTTGTTTTTTAAGATGAGCTGGTTCTATTCAAAAAAGGTCACCACACCACCACCAGAACTTTTACCTGACTGAAGGTGCCAATTTGTAAGAAACCGATGGAGCTCCCATAACTTCTTCATTTCCGTGGAGCATAACTTTCCACAGCAGAATCCAGAAGTTAAACCACAAACCTAACCACGAACATTTTCTTGGCTTAAACAAATCTGAATCCAGCTACCGGCAGTGTTTTCTTTACTGTGATTTTTCTCAGGCAGAATCCAGACACTCCCTCCAAACGTCAGCCCTTTCAAGTGGACGTCAGCTGCATTCGCCTGAGCTTCAACATGTGTCACTCAACAATGGAGCAAGTTTTAATGGGAGCTTTCTTTTTTTGTCTACCAGAGCGTACGCTTCCGATTGTTCTCTCTGTCAACCCAAAAAAGAAAACATATGCATTGTACACCAACAGGTTTCCAGAAAGGCTTTTGGGAAGGTAAGAGATCTGTGTTTCTATTTCTGTTTGGTATTTAAGGAGTGCCTCAGGGTGTGTCCTTAGCTGCTCAATGTTCTGTTTGATAGGCATAAAACAAAAAGAGTTTCCATGGCTACAGACACTACGGACCTCAAAGCAAGATATTTGATGCTGTAAGAATTTCGTGAGGCACCACTGTGTCTGCGTCGGTCATGTTATTAAGAGGTAAAAAAAACACTGTTGGAAATTATCACCTGTATGGATTGTTGTGACTTAAAGAGCAGTATTTAGACTGGCTTACAGGTTAACAAACAAGCGCATCACAGAGAGGCTTTGGGAGTTTGGGTGAGGGTAAAGGGTGTGTTACAGGGGAGGTTAAAATGTTGATGCTTAATTTGGGGCATCTATCCATCCATTTTTTGTCATTTTTATCCCTTCTGGTGCTGGTGCCTATCTCCATCTGTCAACAGGCAAGAGGCGGGGTACACCCTGGACAGGTCACCAGTCTATCGCAGAGCAACACAGAGACACACAACCATTCACACCTAAGGAGAATTTAGAGAAGCCATTTAACCTAACAGTCATGTTTTTGGACTGTGGGAGGAAGCCGGAGTACCCGGAGAGAACCCACACTCTTCAGTATGTGTCACTCAACAATGGAGCAAGTATTAATAGAAGCTTTCTTATTTGTGTACCCGAGTGTACCCTGCTGATTGTTCTCTCTCTCAGCCTAAAAGGGAGAACTTACAAACCCCCAGGCTGTGAATTGAACCTGGAACCTTCTTGCTTCAACGCAGCAATGCTACCCACTGCTTCACTGTGCAGCCCAATTTGGGGGGACATAAAAAGTAAATGAAACAAATGTTCTATTTCAAGATACCCGATGAGTTAGACTGATTTAAAATGGAAAAGCTTAGCAGTGAAGTCATGTATTCACTGAATCATCAGCTGTGGAGGTCAGGTGATCATATTAAAAAGGAGTTCCTGACAAACTTACTCTCCTTATTCTCCCATTGGCTGGTCTTAGAGATAGGGTGGCAAGGTTAATAATTGGAGGCAAGCTCAGAGGTGATGCCTAACAACCCACCCTGACAGAACAAGAGGAACAAATGTCACTCCTGTCCTTCGATAAGATGCAGTGTCGCAGGGCAGAGGCGTATTTGGGTCCTCCTGTTAAACCTGCTACACTCATGATGATCCCTGATCAGTGTAAGTGGCAGATTATAAATGGACTGATGGACACAACACCACAAACACGTCTAGGTGGAACAAGATCTGAAATGATTAATGATTAAGGAAAACACTTAAACATGTCCTTTTAATTATAACCATGATCGTTGAGACATTTGTATTCTATATATTAAACTTGATGCATATTGAGCTTCATAAATCAATTCAGATGAACTGTGCTGTTTCCTCCTGCATTACCCCTTTTCTCCACCAGAGGTCCCAAAGTTCCTTTTAAGAAACTTACCTGCTCATAATTTCCTTCAACTTCTTGTGGTTTTTAGTCTGTGCTTTGGCATTCAACATAGCCCTGATATTTTTTTTTATTTTCTTTGAAGTCCTAATTCTCAGGCCACTGGTTTATTTTAATCCTGACTTTTATTTGTAGGACAACCTGTCAGCATGCAGTAATACCTTTAAGCTGATGTTTTGTGCCGCTCTTCAAAGCCCCATCTGTCTCCCTGTTTTTATGGGTATTTTAGATCTTTTATTTTATTTCTAAACAGCCCGACCTTATAGGTATGAATAGTTTAATGCAAATTCAGAATATACGGCTTTGTAAATTTGGCCAGAGGGATAATATTGGTGGTAGAGTGGATGTGATTCCCTGACGCAATTTAGGAATAGATATTTAGTTTTCAGTAATACAGAAGCTCTTTACAGGTCTATCAATTCTACTTGCAGTCCAAAACTATGAGTATTAGGTTAATTGATCACTCTTAAAGTCCCCTTAGGGTACAAGGCTGTGGGTGCATGGTACTTTGTCTCTTTGTTACCCTAATGGACCAGGTTTCAAAAGTCAGGATATAATTTTAAGAGCGTAACTAGGAAAAAAAGAAATTAACATGATTGGGCAGAAATAAGTTTGACACTCATATATGTAAGAGATTTATTTGTAAAGATGTTGAGTAGGATAAGGGTATATTTTCCTTTTTGTATAGGTTCCCATTTTTCTGATTTTATACAAGATGTAGGCTTGCAAAGAGCAAACTATGCAAAAGTCATCATAAGTTCATCCTTTTTTGGAGCAATGCGGCCCTGACACATGTAGGCAACCACCTTCTTCCTAATCAGAATCAGAAATACTTTAATAATCCCAGAGGGAAATTGCTTTAAATGATTTGATTTAAATGATATGCCTGAAATCCCAAGAAAAGACACATAAATACCAAAAAGATCATATTGCGTCATGCCAAATAAAGCACTACAATGAATAAAAAAATAGGGTTGAATAATGTTGGTTAAGTATTTTTTTTCCCTCTTTTGACAATAATTGGCAAATTATACTTGAAGACAAAGCCAGCAGCAGATCCTGGGAGAATATATTTAAAACAGCCTTAAAGTAAACAAATCTCCTTTTTCTTTTTTTTTTTTACAATAATATGCACAATCCTTACAAGAAATCTTTGAAAATAAATATCCAGAACCATGTGTATCTGTGATTTAAGTTTACAAAAGTGCTAATTAGGCTGTTTCTAGAGCTGACAAATCCATAAAAATTATTTATCTTTGCTTCTATTAATATGACATCACAGTGAGATCAGCGGCTACCCGCCTGGGGAAGGACCAATGTTTATCTTGCCAAATAATCAACAGGACAGATGCATGTACAAAAACTTTTTTCTTAACATCAGATTTCATTCCCTCTGAGTGATTGTACTAAAAGTAAACCTCTTTCTTTTTTTTTAAGGATTTTTTTTTTATTATTTCTGTATAATTTTACTAAAGATGCCATTATATGATGTTTGCTCTTTATTTGCAGCAACAGCTGATCTCAACATCTTGAATGCAAAAAGACATTAATTTTCAACAGCAAACGTTCCAACAAACAGTAATAGTGTAGGATTAACCAGCATGTAGTCTTATTGGAAAGATCTGACTTTTTTAAAAGTCTTTTTAACAAAAACTATGCATACAAACTCCAGTAAATGATGTTGAACAGTAGATAGGCCATAGGAAAGACGACTCTGGAGCACGAGTCGATCATGTAGCTGTTGCTCCTGATGAAGCTCAGGTTGTATTTAAGTGTATTCCTGCGACGGAGACGGGTTCCCTCTGTGGGTGCAGAAGCGGTGGAGTTTCGAGACTGGGTGTTTCTCTCTGTGTTGGGGGTGATGGCGACCTCTGGGAAAGAAGCCAGGTCAATGTCGTTATCATGGAAACACCCGTCGAAGGCCATGGCCTGGGCGGCATCGAAGGTCGTGGGGATCTACAGGCACAGAAGAACAGAGCAGAAAAATGTATAAAACAACAACCCCTAAACAAGCAGAAAAATATTAAGAATAAACTAAGAGGGAACCCATAAACCTTTGCATTCTTCAGCTTCTTCATCTCCTCCACCGTGGTGAAATAGTTGACAGCAGCGTACTCGATGACGGACAAAAACACAAACAGGAAGCTTGCCCACAAGTAGATGTCTACGGCTTTGACGTAAGACACTTGTGGCATAGAGGCGGATACACCAGTGATGATGGTGGACATGGTCAGAACGGTCGTGATGCCTGCACAAAAACACACGCACAATGAACACACAGTTTTGGACAGACACATCTATCTAAAAAAAGACAGAAAATATCCATTGCTTACTCATACATTCGCAGAAATGTTAGAATTGGTTGCAAAATCCTTGTTGAAAACATATTGTTTCATCCCATCCCTACTAAGCAACATTACTAACTATTGTTCAAAGAGATCCCCTCACCACCACACTTAGGTGGAAGGATTCTTAGTTTCATTTAGTGTGCACCAAATGTTGACTCTAACAGCTGAGCCCTGCAGATGAAATCATAATTTCTTTATCCCACATCATTTTTTACTTTTTTTCAATTTTTCATCCAATTTGTGAACAGTAGCCTAAGTTCTATTTTCTGGGATGGCAGGAGTGGTACACAGGCTGTCCGTCAGCCACCAGCTATAAGGTTCATCTGATGTTATCTTGAACTAGTAGGTATTAGAGCTAATGTCCTCTGTACTCCGCAGTCCTCTGACCTCTGATAATGAGGCAGTTTTATTCCCTTCTTATTTTGATGTTCTTAAATGCTTTATAAATAGATGAAATACATTTCCTAAATGCACTTGATTGCTTCAATCTGACTGGAATTCAGGTTGGTGGATTTTACAACAATGACTACTTTTCTTTTTCTTTCATTCATTTCATTTTGTTTTTCATTTATATACTTATTTCAGACTTACATGAAATAAAGGAAAAGGCTGGTGACAAAGCTCACATTCATATCCTTAACCTTGTACCTCCTTGGAAACTGAAAAGGGGATAAAAAAAGCCCTGCTTATCTAACTTCAAGACCCTTAGGCAATACAAATGAACGTTATGTTGTTAAACATGTCGTTATTTTCAGTTTTATATCTCCCCCTCTGAGTGATATTTGACGTTGGAACAGAATTTTCCTTTGTTCTTTTTGCATTTGCTGTTAATTTTCTCATTACCCAGTGAGACACGGGCAGGTACGGCTCTTCTGTCAATCCAGAAAGACACCCATGACAGCATCACCATCAGCATGGTAGGAAAGTAAGTCTGAAGCATGAAGAAGAAGATGTGCCTCCTTAGGATGAAGTTTATGTAGAGTCGATTGTACCAACCTGAAATAAGGCAGAAATGTAGTAAAAGTAACTGTAAGGAAAAAGAAAACATGATTAACATAAATCTGGAAAACAAAATATTTAAATGATCTTTGAGGTTAAATGGTTCATTTTCTACTTTAGAGACTCGGCTATGAATTTTCTCTTTTGATCTAGCTTGTAGATGTGTTGGTTTGTTTTATCAGCAGCATACCGTAGTTTTCTGCTAGATGTCATTCTGAACTTTTCCCTCACTTTGCTATTTTCTTCTGTTGTTCTCCAATCAAGCAGTTATTTTCTGCTTTAAACTTCTTAATATAGCGCTTACACCTGAACCAATATTTCCGTATTCTGCCATGATTATTTGTATAGAGTGCGATACCGTCAGAGGTGTCAAAAATATTAGTATTTATTCCTCAAGTAAAAGTATAAATCCTACAGTTTAAAAATATTTTTGTAGAGTATCAACTTAAGTTTTTTACTCATGTAAAAATGTAAAAGTACCATTTTTAAAATTACTTAAAGTATGAACATAAAAGTAGTGCAGGAAAACATGTTCTGACAGATGCATTAAACTTTATACTGGTTACTAAACTACCCAATTAAAGGAACTTTTCTGGATAACTTCCTTATACTTAATTTTCTTAATTTTATAACTAATGGTAACAGTGTCAAATTTAACTTTGCTTTACTTAAAAAAAAACTATTTATTTCACCACTAAGTCCAACCATAATGGAATTATCTGGGTGAAACAAATGATTTAGAGTTTTTTGTTTAGCTGTTTTTATATCAAAAGGCGATAATGAAAATGAGCTTAAATGAAACAAAGATAACGGGCCTAATTTTAAACTGTAAGGAGTAGAAAGTAGAGATAATTGCATTAAATGTAAGGAATATAAGGAAAAAGTTGTCCAAAAAATAATCACTCCAGTAAATTTTATTTTAAATTTTATTTTATTCTAAAATGTGTTTTAATTGAAACATTTATCTTATTCTATTTTTATGTGTTTGTGTATTTTAGCCTTAGCTTTTATCTCATGTTCCTTAACTGTGATTCCTGTACAGCACTTTGGTCAACCCCGGTTGTTTTAAATGTGCTTTATAAATAAAGTTTGAGTTGAGATCAGTTGAGTTAAAGTATAGATAGCCAAAATTTATACTTAAGTAAGGTAATGACGTATTGGTACTTTGTTACTTGACACCTCTGGATACTGTAAAGCTATGAAAAGCTTTTAATTGTCACTATCTACCAATGATATGTTTGTTTTGGTGTTTCTTGCGTGACAAAAGCTAAGCAGCAGGCTTTATCTCCACCAATTGTATGCATTCTGCTTTTAAGCCAGTAGATTGTAATTTAACTGTATTTCTTTCCTAGATGAACTCTGTATAATAGCAATGGTTAGAACTTCTTTACTTTTCTAAATTTATCTCAAACATAGAAAGAATCATGAATATGTGTTTCCACATTTCAGGGCAAATTATCTTTCTTCTCAATAGGCCATACAATCACAGCAGAAAGCTGCTCATACCATGCCAATCTCTGCTGAAGTTTCTGCTTAGCATTTAAAAGGAGTGTACCTTTCCATTATTACAGCACACATGCTCAAAATATGGCAAAGTTAACATCTTTAATTAATCACCAGTTGACTGTGGTTCTATGCTTGTTCAGGTGGAACCAGCATAAAAGATAGAAACTGAACCTGTAAGCATTTATATGTAGGATTTTTGCTAATTTCTTGATAATTAATATACTAACATTGTTACAAATTTGTTGTGATTTCGCACTAAATAAAAAAAACTAATTTAAAAGAAATCAGCAATAGATATTTACCTGAATATTCTTTCAGCAAAAGTCTGATAAATAAACCTTTCATTCTCTAAACATGCCAGCAACTGATCTCCCTTTTCCGCTGTTCAGAAATTATTGATTCAAAATAATAATCTGAGCTCTGCTTGCCATCCGCTTTTGTTTTTTGCGTAACATAACACAACGTTGAAACTCAAACTACTATTTTAAAAAGATTTATCAAAGAAAATATAATGCAATTACAGCATTTTTACTTGCTTTATTAGAAAAGAGGGCAGGTCAAGAGCTCTCTGGTTGTCTCTGAAGTGGACACAGCACAGAGAGCCCCAGCCTCACATACCAGTGCTGCTGTAGAAGGCAAGCCCAAAGGAAGGCTGGAAGTCTTCAATAAAAAACTGAGAGAGCACAATCTCATCAGTCCTTAATGAATCGTTCCCGTTCTTCCAGTAGAGCATTAGGTCGTTCTCATTGTAAGCATCTTAAAGAGAGGAAAGAAGGAACAGTGGTAGTTTTGCTTCTCTTACAAGAATCATGGATGTGTTCTCAGAGGAAGGACAGTTTTTTTTTTATTTTCTTTTCCAGTCCAGTGTCTGTCTTTCCTCTAAGATCAAGCTCCATGTTATAAATATATAACAAAGTAAGAGAAACAGAACTGAAAACACAAAACAACACCCAGAAAAGTTCAAATAAACAATCCTTGATTGCTAAAACTGAAATATGGCATTACAGTTTTTTTTTTTCAAGAAATAAGTGTATTTCCATTGATTTGAGCACACACATAAGACACTTTGCCAATAGAATAAGATGATATATGCATAAAGTCTAATTCTCTTATTTTAAGGGCAAAAATACGAAGTTCATTGACAGATCATTTTGTTAACCTGTTCAACTTAAGGGGAAGTCTATACTTATTTTAAGAATTTTTGTACTTATTTTCAATTATTCTTTTGCATTGTAAAAGACAATACAGTCAAAAAAGGTCTATTAAACCCTAGATCTAAAAGACAATCATCTACAGTGCCTCTCAAAATTATTCATACTCACTGAGTTTTTCAACCTTTTATCAGTTTACAAGCAAGACGGATTTCATGAAATTTACATCATAAGCCAATACAAAATATTACATATTGGTGAAGTGGTATATTATATCCAAAAGTTTTTAAGCTGTTATGAAGCCTAGGTGGAAGTTCAACTGAGGAAACTAATTGCGCTCCGACATCCACCTGCGACACACAATCAGCTTTGAACCACACCTCCACGAAAGCCAATCAGCATCCAAAGTTCATATTAAAAGGCCTTCGATCCGCAACTTTTCCTGCTCCTAGTGCGCAGGTGGTGTATGCGCTGTCTGACTTCATTCAGATGACCCCGCTTCAACCTGTCCGGCAGAAGGCCGCCATGTTGAGCCTGGTTCTGCCAGAGGTTTCTTCCTAACAGGGAGTTTTTCCTCTCCACTGTCACTTCATGCTTGCTCATCATGGTCAGGTTCTCTCAACCTGTGTTATCCAAACTGGACTTCCATCTTCCAGGTCCCTGAGTGTAGCTCTAGTGTCAGCTCACGCAGTCCACTGGATCTCCCCATAAAGCTCAGCAGACCGTCTCTCTAACCAGCAGTCTACAGACTGACCAACTTCATATGTCTCCACTCTACCACCAGTTTCAGGCCTGGGGGGGAAACAGCTCTATTCTTTGCTCCTGTTCATGCATATCTATCAAAATTAAGCGCTATGTTTCCTGCCGAGGTCTGAGCGCCAAAGACAAAGTAATGGTATCAATAAATTTCATCTAATTTTCTCTTCATGGTAGTTTTTCAGATTGAAATGTCATTAACAGCTTTATACATCTGTTGGCTGAAATGCTTTCCCTGAGCTTTGGCTCAGTCCGTCGCATGCATATGAATGGCTCCTTTTATTTTTCTAATTCTGACCAGCTTTCCATGTCCTATTATCTAACATAAGTTTCCCTAATGCTGCTAGGTTGTTATGTTACCATAGAGATGTTGTGGTCTCTGCAGGGGAATCTCAGTTTTCCAGCAACCATAACATTTTGCATGTCAGAAAAAAAGCTTAGCTTCAGATCAAAGCTTTGCATATTGATTTATGTTCTAACCCAGTTTTAAACTTCTCAGTGTTTAGTCTTCGTGGTGCTATTTGTCCACTATTGTTTTACTGTTGGATTGAGGGGTTTCAGAGTAAAGGAGGTTGATGTGATGGAATATCTTTAAAAAAAAAAACTATTATTCCATTCATGCTTTGGGTTCCACTTCAAAGTTATGCAATATCTTTGTTGGTCTTTAAGATAAAGTCAATAAATTAAAGAGAAAGTTGGATGTAACTTAACAGAATATGAAGAGTTTGGGTAGGGATCTGCATACACAGAAACTATACAAACTGATTCAGGTTAAAGACTTTTTTTTTTTAGATAACAGTAATATTTAAATTTTTGTTAGTTACTGATAGTGGTTTGCTGTCAAATACATTGAATTAACAGGAAATTCTCTTGTATACATCTTTAAATAGAAACCTACGGGCTGTAGAATGATTTTTTTTTTTATCAACAAAATAAGTCTACATTAGTTTGGTTAATAATGGAACTATGTTTGTCACTGAACAGCATCAGATCTCAGAGGAGTTGATTTGGAGGAACTGTTTCCTAGACCTCTGTTTGATACTCACAGCTCTCCAGCTCCAGAGAGCAGTTCTGTGTGTCCAGAGGGAAACTACTGAAGTCCATCGAGCACAGAGCAGTCACAGTGATCCTAAAACACAACTTAAAGTTATATGAACACCCATGTCATTCAAATCATTCAGTCTTTAGCAGAATGCTCATCCAGAAGCAAACAATTAAACTGTGTGTGGTATTAATCGGGGCTGTTCAATGACACAGATTGGGACTGCAGAGAGAGGAAGCAAGATTGTTGACATCTGCAGATAACGCTGATCTTACAAATCCTGTTACAGCTAATTTTCCACCTTCTTTTACTCTCTGCTCACTACTTCTAGCTTTTTTTATACTACATGCTGATATCTTTCCTAAAATGGAGTGGTACTACATCTTTCTGACAATAGCTGCTTATCTCTAGTACCCAATTATCTGAGACATTCTTGTTAGCATGTCTCAGTAAGTATTATAAGAGGAATTCCTGTTTTGATGATAATATTTTTTGCAAAGCCAAACAGCGCTTTAGCCATCTTTAGTAGCCATGTACAGATAAAACCTTTTGAGGTTTCTCTGCGTATACATATAGTGAGAAAAATTAACTCTCCATTTTCCTAAAGAAAATTTGGCACTTTGAGAAATATAAGAAGGCTAATCTTTTCCCCAACCCAATATCTGTCCCCCAATCGCAACATAAAATACGAATATCATTAGTTTATCAAACAATTGAAGTGTATGAAATAAAAACCCTCCCACACCTTTTGGCCAGACTGTTCTTCACTTGCTCTTGCTCCAACAACTTTTAATTTCAGACTAAGAGGATTTGGTCAAACATAAAAAGGTGTTTTCAAATGATTTCATGGGGAAAAAGGAGTATAAGAAATGTTATCTTATATGAAAATTCCCTTTCTTATGATTAAATCCAATCAACTACAGTACATATGTCTCTGCTTTCATTGGTCACACCAGGTCTGAATATATTACCTGGTCTGTAGAATAAACAGATGACTTAAGTAGAACCTGTTGGACAACAGGAAGTAGACTAGAAGATATAAAAAATATATACATCTTACTGCAGTTTTTTCAAGAATTAAAGTTTACTTAAGATTTTGGGACTCCAGTGAATGGCAATCAGATCCATTATCCACAAATGAAAAAAACCCATTAAACAG
>NW_015150622.1:1433743-1459039 GCF_000732505.1 Cyprinodon variegatus
TGGTAAGATCGGTACAGGGAGTGGCAGCTTGACCTCTGTCTGGCTGCCTAGGCCAGCTATGGATACAGTGGCTTGTCAACATCGACGTGTGTGTAAATAGGGAATTCATGAATGTAGAAATGCTCTGGAGTCAACAGATTTCATTAAAGCATCATACAAGTATGGGCCATTTCCCTTTTTTGTAACCTTCATATGGTGAAAATGTCCTTATTCTGCCCTTTCTGCACTTTTTGGTTCTGTTCTTCTTTTTGAGCTTTCAGATAGACTTTAATTTATGTCATTCTGTGTTTTCTGGGTCATTGGTTTCACCTCCATTTTCTTTCATTCTCTAATAGTTATGTAGTTATATTTAAGCAGTGTTGTATTTTTTTTAGTTACTCTCTATTGGCCCTTGTGCTAGTCTGTTTTTCGCTAGCTCCCTTCTAGTTGCTTCTATCAACACCTGCTCCCAATCATCTAATTAGCCCATTCTTTTTTTCTCCCATATATACATCCTCCTATGCAGTTCCTCATTGCTGGATTCTCTTCATTACTTTACGCATTCATTCCTTTGATGTATTCCAACAATTAAATGTATTACAAAGCCTTCAGAAAACATTGTGCATAAAAGATTTCAACTTTTGTCTGATAATGTATCACCTTAATTTATGACAAAATACTCAATTACCACGACACTTTAACTCGAATGTTGATGTTAAATACAGATGACAAGCTGACTTAACGGGACTTATTGAAAAGTTTCCAGCATCAGCTTGTGAAAACATAACTGCATGGTTTATTATTAGATTTTTTTAACAGATCAGATAAAATATTTTTTTTTCTCTAAATAAATTCAATTTTGTCTTTGTCAGTATTTTTTTGTTTGTTTAATAACCAAGCCAAGTGTTTCAAAAAAGTACGGTAGGTGGAAATAAGCAGAAGTTTCTAAATATTTTAAGTAGTTGGTATATTAAAGGTTTAAAATACAAATTTCCCTCCCTGTTCCCCATCTGTGTTTAAGTGGGTATGTAAAAAGGAGATCTAGCATGAGACATGCTGCAGCTTTTTACCCATTAGAGTTAATAATCAATTACAAGCACCAACAGGATGAAGATGTAAGTCAGCATAATCAGTTCTTATCTATATAATGAGCTAAAGGTTGCTATCAGAGGGACTTCTAAAAGGCTTTTTTTTTTTTCTTTTTTTCTTTTTTTTTTTTTACCTCACACTGTAGAGAATATTTCCATCTGGGAAAACCCTCAGCATAATATTCTCCATAGTTGTATCATGGATAAATGAACGCTTTGAATGGACAAAGAACACGTCTGGGACCCAAATTTTCTTGACAAGTCGTGCATCGAAGGTTCGACTTTTGTTGCTGCTGGAGGGAAAAGCCAGCCGATCGTCCTGCCAGTAATGCCTCAGATAGAGGGTCATGGTGAAATCCTGCAGAAAAGTTAAAAGGGAAAAAAATCAGCACGTAAGCTGAGCGCTTCATCTTTGTTAACTGCAGGAATCACAGAGGTGCATACCATGTTTACTTCAGATATACTGTCAATGCTCTCCACCTGGACATCTATTCCAACTGGAAGAGCGGAACCTATAACAATATGGAAATAAGAAAGAAGAAGAAAAACACTTCAAGAAATATAGAGAGCTGAAAACAGAGGATGAGAAATATGCATGAATCGGCTTACTGGCCTTACTGATCTGGCTTAGCTAATTTCTATTAAATAAAGGCTATTGTACCAAGGTGTTATAATAATGGAGATCTTTAGGGTATTTTTAAAGGGTTACTTAATGGCATTGAGGCTTATTATTTTCACTGTAAAGGGAAAATACTATGCAAACCATTTTTTTAGGCCTTTAAATGCATTTTATGTATGTAGTTATGTTATGTTAGGAGTTGCTAGGAATGCAAAAGAAAAAAAAAATCTCTCCAGGTGCTGTGCAAATATAATTTCACAATTTTCTCTACTCCCATTACATTTTTGGACAATATTGTCCCATTTTTTGCTGCAATAATAACTTGGCAATAACACAAAATTTTGACACATCTGTTTAAAGGACTGGCTCTGCAGGTTTGTCCTCTTGCTCTGTGTTAGACCCTGCCTTGAATATATGTAAAGATGATTGGACAAGCCTTTTGTTGTTGATATCTTTTGTTTAGATTTGGGAATAAAACGTTTCTTTGCTGCCAGATAATCAGATCTCTGGTCTCAAAATGCAAAAATAGCCAAACAGGGTGGAGAGGAGTTGCACTATGTGGAACCCAGCTGAATGGTTAAAATGTGAATAGGAAAGATTTAAAAGTGTGATATATATTCACCTTTAATGAGAGTCTTTTTGAATTTCTTCAAGAATAATTTGCAGGAAATTTGGAACATCTTGGTATTTAAAGATTTACCCAGATATTTAAGTTTAGTTACCTACTTCACCTTCTGACATTTTCTATTTGAATACATTTTGATCCTGTAGCATGTAATATGCCAAGTGTAGAAAGAATTGACTTACTCAACATTTAACTGAGAAGCTCTGGGAACCAGATTGTTAAATTATGGAGTCTTTGTGTAATAAGTATATTTTTGCTAATCAATTATTCCAACATGCCATAACTTCAGTAAAATAAAAAGTATACATAACTAAATGTTGTATGCAGGTTAAGGAAGGACTAAAATAACAAAAAAAGTTATTACATTTCTTAGAGATACGTTAAATGCATAATCTCCAAGGATCATGCCATTGATTTGTAATTTATTTATTAACTTTATGGTACCATTCTGCATCACTACCTTAATTTATTCAATCAGTTAGCCTCCTGCTTCACAATTAGTTTGCAGGATTGTTGTCGGAAAAATTTTATCTTTCTTATATTATATATTAATTTATCCTATTTACTCACTATAAAGGTTTTCACTCAGTCTGTTTCTCTCTCAAGGCCACACATTTCTCTCCAGGCTGGTGTTTGTAGACCAGACATTGCTTCTTCCCATAACAAACCAGATTCTTTCTCAAGGTTTATTCATAACATGTTACTGTTAACCAAAGTGTGTGTAATTTGTTATGACTCTGTCTGCTTTCAATTGTTGTAAGTAGGGGGGGGACGAACCCTGCCCAGATCAGAACAGAGCAGAATGTTGTACCATAAGGGCTTCTTGATGAAGTGTTCTCTCTTTGCAAAGATATTAATAAATGTGCCGACTGAGTGAAATCCATCAATCTCCGTTTATTTAACTAGAATGAATAGTTGAATACTTTTTTCCCACAACAGGATAGAGCTAGATAACATAGAAGTTAAAAAGGCAGTAGTTCATTTCATTGTATACCAAACCATGGGATCTATAAAATAAATAAAAACAGAAGTTTTTATACCCTTAAAGTTTAAGTAAAGTCTTTATTTGAATTTAAATTTCCTAATAATTACATTTAATTCTACATTAAATATAATTTCATTTTTGAACTGATTATATAACATTTGAATAATAATGCATATTTTCTGTAAAGATAATACAATATGTAGTCATTTTATTTTAGCTTGAATCTCTTTTTGAAATGTTAATTTGTAGTTGTATTGGTTCTCAACACTTGACTCACATTTTCACTTCCTTTTAGCCAGCGTTTTATTTGCAAAAAAAGAAGGTTTGCAAAGGAATAAAACAGTAGAGAGGTAGACCATGCAGGGGGGCTGCAGTTTGCATTGATTAATCCAACTTGTCAAGAGTTTTGCATTAAATAATTCAAGAAAAAACATGCTTCAGATTGATCTATCATACTGAAAATAAAAGTGTCTGCATATATCAAGCAGTAAAGTTGTTATTAACATGTTTTAACCGATATTGTAAAGGCTCAGTTGTATCATTTATTATGATAAATGTTAGGATCTGGAGAGGCTGGAGGATGATGCATCAGTGGAGAACCTATGACAGATTTTTCAGCTCATAATGTTTCCCAAAACTTATTTTCATTCGAGAAATGTGCTCCAGGCTTTTTTGATTAAACATTTTAAAAGATACATAGTCAAAAACCTGCATGGATTTAACATGTTTTATTATTTTGTAGTAAGTTTATGTGTAGCTATTTCAGTTTGAGTCTTTACCTAATCCTTCATACAGCAACAACAACAAAAAAAAAAAAATAATAATCACTGCTTATAACAATCCCATCAGCAAGACTTTCAGCTCACATGACCTGAGTAGACCTGAGGACAACACTGGGAACAAAGGCTAAATGTACAGAGAGGCGGCAAAACAAACAGAGCTGGATGAGCTAAAGCTGGTTTAAAAGAGTTTTAAACACAACAAAAGAGACATCAAATACCACTTAAGCTGTGCATTAAATCTGTAGGTTTCTCTACAATGAACATAATGCTTCCTAAGGGATCATCTAAAACAGAGAACATGGACAACATATGATGTATACTTTATATATACTACTGTATTCTCTAAGTGCCATTACCTAATGAGGATAAACCATCAGTGTGCAGCAGCAATCTAATAGTGAAATAGAATGGATTATATTTCAGCCAGAAGGGGAATAAAAATTAAGTTTATTTATTTATTTATTTTCATCAGCATCAGTGCAGACTCTGGGAAACAGTAGCAAGTTAGAGTAGGTTTCTGCTAAAGCTGAAGTAACACTTTTGACCACTGCAGGCTGCCAACCTGGGCCCCTGAGCAAGACCATTAGCCCCAAGTTGCTTCCTAGGAGCTGCAAGATTCATGCGGCATACATAGAAGACATATTTTGTTGGAATGTACAATTACAATGTCAATGTAAAAAATATAAAGCTCTGCAACTGAAATGACAAAGAACAGGTGAAATGGAATTATAAGAGTTTGATTATATGATAAACTCAGGGAGCACAACTGTAACCACATGGCAACAGTTTAAGGGAGGCACGTTTTTACCAAATATGTTAAAATCTAGTTTTTTTAAGTACTAAAAGTAAAACAAAAAGTAATTTAAAAAAAATCAGAATAAAATAACATGAATAAAAAGAATATGTAAATCATTAATGATTTTAAGCATAAAAATTATTTCATATGTTTGGTTATTAAAAATAAAAGGCATGCAAATCCTTTATTTTTCATGTTTTTGGGATTTAGATATTTGCTGGTGTTTTCTCATCAATGATATTCATATATAGATTACTATTCAACATTTCTTGCGACACCTTGCCTAGTTTGATAAGTGGGTGCAGCAAAGTCAGTTCTAGGGTAAACATTGCTCCGTGTTTGTGGTCCAAAGTTCTATACAGCCAAAATGAAAGAAAATTCATTGCTAATTTTTTCCAGATTTTTTTCTTTTTTTTGGTTTACTTTCACAGGATTTAAATGAAAAATAAACACAAAGGGTCTTTATGGGCCCTCAAAGAGCAGTCATATATAATACATACATAACCAATATCCTGACATATTTGATAAAAATCAACTCAGAGAGGACAGTTTTGAATCAAAAATAATTATGAATAAACATAATTTAAACTTTTAGGATAATACGCTTTATTAAATAGTTGTACAGTTTTATATTTGTATGGCTCTTTATCCACATAATTCAAGTTTGAGATATTAAACAACAGATGGAAATGAAGTAAAATGTATTGCCTAACCACATGTGCACAAAATTATATATTCAAAGTGATGGAATGGAAGTAGGAGGAGACATTGACCCACCTCAGATGTATGAAAAACTCATCAATTATGGAGTTTCTCCCTTTTTAATAAATTCTGTCATTTTTATTCTGACATGTTGGGAATCAAGTTGTTGGAACGCTTCCAAATAAGAAGCCATTCTGGTCTCATGAGGGCTCAGAGTCCATTGTTAGTTTCTAATAATCCTGCTTCTTTTGAGAAATTACCAATGATTCTGAAATCCTTCTGCATACAGCATCACCAGCTTGTATCTTGATAGTTTTATTTAGGAGGAATGTTTTGGTATTTCTCAATATTGTTTGGAGTTTTTTTTGTATGATATAATTCAGAATACAGTCACGCTTATTGGTTTGTTGTAACATTTTGGCTTTTATGGATATCGAGTCATTAACTCGAAACTTTTCAAATTTTTTGTATTGTAATAAATTAAAACAATTATTATATTAAATATTAAAGAATATAAGCTAACACAACAAATCTTAAAATCCTGATCAATTAATAAATAAGTAAATCAAATGTATTGAGAAATGAAACACAAAATATACAATGAGAGAGTAATTTAGATTGTCTCCATAAAAACATTTAATTTAGGGAAAAGTATTTGCATAGGTTTTATTTTTTTATCCACCATGGTAATGTGCACATTTTCTTAAATTTAAACTTTATTTATGCAGGCAATCTCATTGAGATCTCATTGATAGAGTTTGCATGCATCAACTCATGTGCAGCCTGTTGCAGATGCTCCCATTTAAAGCTACAGTGTGTAATTTTCAGCGACATCTAACGTCCAGACTGCAGACCGCAGCAACATGAACATCTCCCCCACACCGCTTCTCCCCCCCAACAGTACGGCGAGCATTACGGGACAAAATGTCTTCCACGACGTCCACATTACCTACCTTCTCAAGTGATGAGGTTTGTTTACATAGATAATTTTACAGATAGTATTTCATTAGTCTGTGTAGGGTATAGATTTCAGTTCATCTCTCTCAGCTTGCCGTAGTTACTTTCGAGCGTAATGGGCGATCTCGCAATCGCTAGTTTGTTGGCTCTGCGCTGCCGTAGCGCAAAGATGTCTGCCTCCATGGCTGCGAGACCCGCTCCTATGTAATTATAAATAACGAATTCTAAGGCAATGCAAATATTAAGGTTAAGAGGCTGAGCTCGTAGATGATGATAAATAACATAGTTATGTATAATATATTACATTTCTGACTGTATATCCCTGTAATTATTACACACTGTAGCTTTAATTATTTGTTCTTATTCTTATATTATTTTATTCTTATATCTTATTTTGCACTGTTTATATAGGAAGGGTGCAACTGTACTTTGTGGATTGTAATTTTATTTATTTTATTTACGTATTTTATTCTGTCTTATTATATTATATTTTATTTTGCTCTGCTCTATTTCTGTAAACGGTTGTACTGCAGGAAAAGAATTTCCCGCAAGAGATTAATAATGTCATTCTGATTCCTATTGAGATCAAGATCTCACTTTCAAGAGACCTGTTTAATAATATTTTCAACTGCAGGAACAAAACACATAATAAAAACATTTTTATCAATTCAATAAACTTAAGCAAGTTGCAAGTGAGAATTTTTGTGCTAAAATAAATGTACTTTGTCCCCAAGGAATCCATGTAGATCATTTCAACTTTAGAGTATGCCACACTGAAGAAACAGGTGTCTGAATAGCGAAGTTTGAAGCAGCATCGTCTAAGTGTCAGGTATTAGGTTAGGTAATGCAGCAGTAGTGCAAGAATTTTAAAGATGCACCAGCCTATGGATTGCTATTTTTACTGCAATTTGCCAAGAATTTATATCTGCCAAAACAAATTACACGTTTTTACTATGCAAAATCCTTGCTAATTAAAGAAAACTGCCTTTAAATGCATATAAAGGAAGGGAGTTGAGAACATAGTTCAGATTCTTTTGCCTGTACAGCTGCTGCCTGAAATCATCGTCTCATGCATGGATAATCTAGGTCAACATGTTTTTTTTCTGTGAGGCACTGCTTGTTTAGGGAGACAAACATGATAACCTATATCTAGTTGACTACATGATGTGAAAACGTTAAATCTAAATAAAAGCAATAAATTAAGTTGATGGTTGGACCAGTTGAAAGATTACCTTAAAAAGCATTTTTTGTGACCTTAAAAGTGGAACTCTGCTGTGTATGAATGATATATAGAAATCAACTGAGCTGTATTTTACTCAGCTGTATTACCTCCAAAGCCTGGACGCATTGCAAAGTCATGATCTTCAATCCGAAGTAGCTGTTCAGATTTAATTAGCAGGGATTTTGTGCTGTCCAGCTTTTTCATCTTAAGATCCACCCGTCTGAAAAAACAAGAAAACAACCAAAAAGAGCAAATGACAGTTCAGTCATTCTCTTTCTAACAAAAGCAGATTTAAAGCAGAAGCAAAATCTGGTTAGGAGAGTGAGTGGTGGCTATTTGCACTTTAGCTCTGATTAAAACGAGAGCCTTGACCCGAATAAAATCAGTTCACTTACATTCAGGGTTCTGGCACTTGTAATTGGGTCAAAGATAATGTGGGAGCGCTCTTTTATCTACCTCCTGTGGTGATTAGTGTCTTCCTAGAAACAATCCAAAGCTGACTTTAATCGTACACACGACAATGTCTGTGCAGAGGGAAATTTCAGATCAAAAAATACCTCAAGAGTCACACGATTTACCGCCTGTTCTGACCTCGACCCATCAACATGGTATTAATGGAGTCATTGGGATCAATTATGCACGGAGATATCAGGAAACAACCACGTAAAAAAAAAAAAAAAAAGTTATGACCAAGAGAAATAAAAGATATCTCACCCTCCATGCTTTACTTTATTGCTCTCCCCAACGTAGACCTCTTTGTGCCTTTTCTTGTTAGGGAAGGTGCTGCTGTTGAGCTGAGTGACAGGCCACAGCCAGGCCAAAACCATCAGTCTCAAGGCCAGGAGGGCCAATCTCATGATTGAGCAGGGGCTTCAGATGCAAGAGGAACCCAAACGTCCCTCCCAGTTTGTCAGTGTCTCACCCAGACACGGATCTCCTGGTGTCCTATCGGCACATCCATGTCCCGGGTGCACTCATTCTGTCCCACCAGGCAAACGCCAGCTCATATCTGCCTCATATTTCTCTCTCATGTCTGGTAACATGGCGAACATCAGTGGAGATATCCAGCGGCTCAGCGCCAGTGCACGAGCATCCTCCTGGCTGAGTGAGCCTGTCACTGTGCCATCCCCCCTGTCCTGACGCAACACGTTGCTCCAACCCCCCCGCTCTTCCCACCCCTCTGATTTAAAACCAAATATCAATTTGTTCCTATAATGACAAAGGAATACCATTAATTCCTCTCTAATCTTCTTTTCTGCGGGTGGTGAAATCTTTCAGTAACCTACAAACTGGAGGCAGTGCAGGGCGGGGACAGCGCATAACACAACCTCCAGTTTCATCATCGTCCAGGCCAGATGAAAATAAAAGCCCTGTAGCCTAGTTTTTTTTTGTTGCAGGATTTTCCAGCACTAAGTTGCAGTCGGCTGTGCAGAGAGGAGATGGATGATCCCATCCAGAGGAGTCAGATGTGAGCATATGTCTGCAGTGGATTCTGTAGAAACTGAACTTATGGCCTCTGGCTGTATAGCATGCAAGCCTAACCATATGATCCCACAACTGGCACTTCATCTAGGATCAGAGAATTGAATCATATTTGACTCATGTCCTCTCTTTACAACCTTTTGTTGCTCTTTGTGATTTCAGAAAATGAACTGATTGCATCCTAAGCAAATATCAGTGTGCTTTTAGAGCAGGATTCACTGAAATGGAGGGAAACACTCAAATGATATCAAGCTCCTGCCTGCTGATGGACACATGATGGGAGAGATAAAACCACAGAGCATTTGGATTTATGTAAATTAAAAATCTGCTGGCCGATTTGCCCTACTTAAAACTCCAGAGCTAGTTCAGTGACTATTGGAGTTGTTTGGATTTTGGATCAGGCACAAAAACAACAGCAGCGTGTCCCAATGCTAACAGACTTGCACTTGCTGACTTTTGTTTTTCTTCCTTAAATGTGGAATATTTTCTCTTGATTAATTCTGTCTTTTACTTGTAATATACATGTTAAACACTATGCAACTAAACACACATTATCATCACCATGGCTCCATCATGCTATGGGAAAGTTTTTTTTGTGAGAAGGGACAGGGATGATAATCAGGGTCCAAGGGTTGATGGGCGGAGCTAAAGAGCAGAAAATGATCAAAAGAGAACTGTCAGAAGCTGCAAAGTATTTGAAATTAGATTTACCATTCTCAGAGCAAATTTAGAACTGTTAATTCAACTCTTATAGAAATAAATTGAACTAAAAATAAAAATTTACAAATTTTTGAATAGTTAACACACTGACTGACTCTGGTATAGGTATAATTCTAACTATTATTTTAATTCAGCACTTATCAGGTTTGATTTTTTCATACACCAGAGTGAAGTGACAATAGTTTACAGCACACAGCAGAGTTGATTATTCATAGTGATTAGTGGTAGAGCTAGACTGTTTTTGTTTGTGGAGGCAGAGGTTATCTAATGGGAAGAGATTTACACATGAGAATACATTTGTTGATTTGCATTAGCAGTTTGTAGCTTTAGGAATATTCAAGAACATTGTAGTAGGCACAAAGGGGATAAGATTTGAGTAAGTAATAGGCAATAAGCAATGTTATAAAAATAAAATCCGAAAACTACTTGGAATGTCTTAATAACGGAAGCAAAATATAGTGCTGTGCAAGTATGGGCCATTTATCATTTTATACTTTATTAAAACTTTTGTCTAATCAATGAGAGACAGAAAATTTTAGAGTTTATAATCAAAGATTTAATATGGTTGTGTTTTATTTTTCACGTAATTCACACAAGAAGAAATGTTTTAGAGCAAATCAGATACAAATACAACATGGTGGTCATGGCGCTAGTGGCATGCTCCCTTTAATCTGGGATTACAGTTGAATGAGGGCAGAGATGAGCAACGCCATCTTTAAGAATCAAGCACGTGGATCTTGGCACACTCATACATGTGACCCTTTAGGAAAACTTTCCACATTTGGATGTGCGCCCCCTAGAGGCCCATTAATCCATCCAGCCATCCATACAAACTTTCAGGATTAAAACATACTAAAACTAGATGCAGAAGTTTAATAAAAGCATTATGACATTGAAAATCATTTTAACTAATATGAAATTAGTTAATTTTGTTCATTTCTGTTGATCATAAATGACATGTCTTTCCAATTTTAATCACATCAAAACTTTACTCTTTTGATCACTGCGGTGCCGACCACACATTACTATAGTCATGGTTCAGATCAATTGAAATAAAATCAAAAACTTTTTTTATTATATGCAAATAAACAAATGTTCCCCCATCCAATTAAATTCTTTTGTCCACATTTGATGCCAAGTGGTTAGAGCATTGCACTTGAGGTTCTGAGTTCAAGTCGACACACTCCCAGAGACTGCCACTCTCAGTCCATGAGGGAGACCCTTAACCCCAGACTGCTCCATGGGCACCACACAATGGCAGCCCACTGCTCCCCAAGGGGATGGGTTAAATGCAGCTGTGAATTTCTCCAGTGTGAGATCAATAAAGTTAAATAAAAAAATAATTCTAACAAAAAAAAAACACATTATACAACACCATATAATTAATCCAAATGTAGAATAAATCATCAGTTTTCTAAATTAACTGTTCTTTATGTAACATTCAGTAGTGAGAACGGTACTGTACGTGGATTTATTTGGAGATCAAAACAAAAAAAAAGTGTTTTTGTTAGCAAACTATTTAAGAGGAGGTGTTAAGTGTTGTGCCGTGCACCATGAAGCTGGTTAAATTGTAACCTGCCTGGTTAATTAGTCCATGTTTCATTAGTGTTAGGAAGGATGTAAAGTGGAATTACACAGAAACAGTTCACTGCACACTAGTGTGTTTTCACACACAAGCCTAAGACTGTTACAGGTTCAACGCCTTGGCAGAAAGCGCCTGGAATGGCAGAAACACAAGGATTTATCCTCAGCCTGCTGGTTTTCTCAGGGAAGTTTTGGTGGACAAGTTCCAAAGGTATGTACTGTAATGCTTGACAATTGCTGCACTAAATTTGGAATATTTTTTCACAGATTTTTCATTTATATGAATAAAACTGTCCAGGAACTGCAGCATATCTATTAGGACTGGTTGAAAAGAATGATCTAATGTTCTGAGACTTATATGGAGGAGAAAGCTGTTTATTAGTAAGAATGAACAATCAAACTACTGTAAATCAGCACATCTATACTATGGAAGCATATGAACAAAGAAGAGAGCAGGAAAAATAAGCTTTGGGAAGCCAAATAAGTCCAATGTTGAAGCCCAAATAGGTTAAAATGGAAACATTTCTTTGAATTTTACATAAAAGCTGCAATTATTTTAAGGAAATTTGAGCAGAAAAAGAGTCTCGGAGTCATACAAAGGTAAGAAACTAGCAAACCCAAAACATTGGACAAAGGCTTGAATAAAATCAAAAAGACTTTGATGAAAACCAAACACCAGGCTCAAACTGTAGAACCAGAATTCTACAACAAATAAGAAAAATTGATTTTTTTCAGATGATAAAAATGAAGCAGGCTTTTTAGATGTCTGACATATAACGAGAGTCATGTGCCTCTTTGGCCTATGATAGGCTAGGCTAATCTGTTTAGGATACATTCTGCATTTCACCGAACGTCTGCTGGATTTAGGCACAAGTTCCTTTAAAGGAGAGTTAGGTATGGACCATCAATAGATGAATGTACATCTCCTGTTTGTATGTAAAGGTTTCTGTTTCACTTTTCTCCACATATTTAGTCTGAGTTATTTGTTTTATTTGCACCATTCCCTAAGTGGACGGCTCTGGCTGTTGACTCCCTTTGTCATTTTAGGTTAAAATGCTTTGCCTGTCTGCATACACCTTGAGCAGTTTTAATCTTAGTTTTAAGGAAACAAAAAACTTTTCCAATTGTTTAATAATCTCAAGGCTAAAATGCAGCAAAGTGACGTAGTAATTTCAGTGGGTCACGTTGTTTTGTTTTTGACTTCATCCCATCTCTGCATCACAGAAATTTGGCCTAGATTCACCAAATAGTTTACATTATCCAGACCGTCATCCGTATATCAAAGTGCATTTTTGTTTAGAGTTGTTTGAATTTAAAATCTTCCTTTGTTTTCAAAAAGTGCATTTTGGAATTACCTGCCTGCTTAGAGCAATAACAAAGTGTCATTCATTTTATAATTACTACTTATTATACTATAAATTTAAATGTTATTCCACCTCTGAAATAAACAAATATGTTTTTAGTTGAATGGATGGACCCAAATACAATAACTGGATCACAGTTTTAGAATTTCATTTCAAATCAGTTTAGATTATGATCCATTCATCAACCCAGACTTAGGCTTAGGGGAATAAGCAGACAGGTTTTATTGAATGCAATATTTTATTAAAAACAACTAACCAACTGCATTCATGCTTGTCTATTATTGAGTAGCTGCTACTTAGACAGTTATCTTAACAAACACAAAACTGAATATTTCTTATAGTAAGAGCAAACTATAAAAACCTACTATAAAAACTAAACTTTTTACTGTTTTCAAGGCTGCACTTCAAAAAATATGAAATTGTCTAGAGAGCTGTTCTTAACAACATTTCTTTTTGTTTACACTATATATATGTATCCAAAATGACAAATAAAATCTCTCTAAACTAATTTCTCATGTCATTCAATCATTTCTCATGTACAAAATTATGAAATTAAATTAACAAAAATAAGTCAATGTAAAACATGTTATATAATCAAAATTACCTGTAGTAGCCTGTCTTTGCATGTTGTGACATGAATACAGAATACTTTTAACTAACAGAATAACACAAATTAACTGTGCTGTTATATAACTGCATGTTTTCAGTCTTGTTACCAGAACTGAACGTCACCTGCATCATCCAAGATGACTGTGTCCTGCCGTGCAGCTTCAGACCCACCGGCACCGTGGTTATCCACTGGTACAAGCAACAAATCCCCGTCCACAGCTACTACTACCACAAAGATCAATTTGGACTCCAAAACAAGCACTTCAGCGGCAGAACATCACTGTTTAACTCCCACATATCTCAAGGCAATGCTTCGCTGCTTCTCAAAAGGGTTAAAGTTCAGGACAAGGGCAGGTACAAGTGCTACACAAGCACACGGAAAGGCAACCAAGAGATATTTGTCAACCTGGACGTAAAAGGTTTGTACAGTCTGTGAATTTTATATTTTGTTTGTTAAACAATTTGTCTGTCCTGCAACATCTCAAATAACTATTTTAGTTATATTATAGTCTATATTATAGTCTTTAAAACCGTTAAAATGATATGCTCAGTAACTCTACCCACAAAGAAAAACACAACGCCAATTGTTGTTAGCAGGAACATTCAGCACTTTGCCTATTTCTACAGGATACTGGAACTTTATTGCAACAGATCATTTAAAAAGTGAATTTGTAAACTAAATTCAGGCATTACAAACAAATAACTAAATTCAACCAGTTTTGAATCAAAAGAGATGGGTTCCTTACACCACCTGCTTTAAAATCTTTAGAACCTTTTTTTCAGGCATGATAATATAACTAATAATGATGCACCTTGTGCCACTTGTCCGTCTGTACGGATCGGGCTGGGTACATCTGGACTGCTCACCAGTCCACTGCAGGGTAACACAGAAAATGGTCTCTGCTTAAAGACCAGACGCTGGGCTTCAAACCAATAACCCTTTTTGCTCTACTGCAAAATGTTACAAACTGCAACACCATGCATCCCAGGCTGTAGAAATTACAGTACGCATGTTAAGCTTTTGGTAACGACTGCCTCAACTTTGAGTTATCAAAACAGATTAAGATTGCATTAATACCTCACATGTTGGTTCTGTTAATTATTTTCTTGTGAAACTTTAGATTTCTTTTTTAAAAAGTGCCTCATTTATTAATATAAAAGCATAGAAACAAAGTTGGTCCTATATTTGATAATTTCCTGAATGTTAAATCATAGCTAAAATATAATTAACTCAATTTCAGGGGACATTTTTTCTAACACACAAAACTGATTACAGTCAGACTTGCAGAATCAGGAATTTGCCTAAATAGAATCATTCTGACAACATAAAGCAGGCTAAACATACCAGGACAAATCATGTCATGATCTAGAGAAATTAAATTAGTGTCGAGAATAAAAGTTATTGCAATCTAAAGGTATGAAGGGTTTAAAAGTAATTTCTAAGCCTCCATGTGAACCTTCCCATGACCAGTTTAAATTTCTTGTCTGGAACAAAACAATTCCTAATAAATCTGAAGCTTTCCTCATGTTCCGACATGTATCTTTGATCATTAATTACTAAAGATAAGCTTCAGGTCTTTGAGGGAAGCCCTCAGTGCCATCACCCTAATTGATTGATCTCTCCATAGATTTTATGCCAGATTAAAATTGGTGCTCCCGCTGGGCAACTTGAAAACATTGATGTTTTGGTTAGCTCTCTATAGCGCTGCAATTTTCCTGTGTTTTTGCCATAGTGTTACATCTAAAAGCCGAGTACTGCATAGAACCCAGTAGAGACCCGGTTATGATAGAGTTTGAAAAATTAGAGGGCAGATTTCTTGTTCACTTTAATTGTTGTGTAGGGAAGGTCCAGCTGAAATCTAACAGTGGGTTTAAAGCTTATGCGTTTTGTCTGCCCCATTAACCTACTGCAAGAGTAGAGAAGGAGGGCATTAAAGTGCACCATAAAGAGAAGATTAGAATGAAACAGTTGTTCTACTAAAAGCCAGCACTGCAGCTGTAAAGTATATCTGTAAGCACTAAGAATAGAATAAATCTTCTTTGTCCGTCCTTCTTTGCTCCCGTTAAAACAGTGTCCTGATTCTGTCTGGCTGCCTCTAAAAGTTGCACCAAAATAGATTTGAAAACGTTGACTTTTTTAATTCTGCCTTTCACCTAGCTCCTATCCAGTCAGTAACCATGGAGATGAGTGACGAGATGGTCATTTGCACCTCTCACAACATTTACCCAATGCCGCGGGTAATATGGGCCACGGAGCCCACGTTGGCTCAGGAAGCTCTGGAAAATTCCACCATCAGGACCACAGATCACAAGGGTCTGTTCACTGTGGAGAGCATGCTGAGGATTGTGGGGAATCTATCTGAGCGCACCTACTTCTGCTCTTTCATGTCAGCTGACAAAAGCCAGGTGTGGACAGCCTCTCGGAAGAATCAAGGTGCATTCTGAAAACAGTATTGATTAGTCATGCAGAGACTTATCTCTAATGTATAGAATGGAATTAATACCATGTTGTTGTTTTTTTTGTTTTAGATGATATAACCCATGAAGAGGGTCAGCCGCTGTCCATCTCATGCATGGCTCCACACAGTCTTCTGAATTTTTCCCTCACCTGGACCATCTCCAATCCCATGGAGCAAACTCTGATTTTAAAATTTGACAACAGAACAGGAAACATGGTCAACCTGTGGGAGGAAAAAGCTGTACTTAACCAGGACCTGCTTCTGCAAGGGGATGGGTCACTCCTACTCAGCAAGCCAGACAGCGAGGAACACTCTGGAACTTACACCTGCACCTTCTCAGGCTTGCAGGGCAGGCACATCGTTCAGACAAAAGTCAACATCACAGTCGCATCTATCAGTGAGTTTTAAATTTTCTCTCTCTCTCTCTCTGATGGATTTCTTAATTTCTCTTGTTTAAGTGCTGCAGTGAAGAAGCAAATGCATGGTAGTAAAATAAATGTGTTTTTTGCAGATGTGGATGAAAAGAACCAGCAGAGGTCATGGTGGAGCACTGCAGCTTCTGCAGCTTTCGTCTTGTTCACAATAATTATAGCTCTGCCACTATGCTTAAGACAAAGAGGTATGTATGCAATCAAACTCAAAATAATACATACAGTAGGCCTACCTATATGCATTTCCAGTACCAGCAGAAATAGGCCAAGGTTTGCTCAGAAGTGTTTGAAGCAATGTTTACCCTTCACCGAAATATGACATCAAAAGATGAATGCTGACGTAGGGAAACATTTGCTCAATTAAAGATTTGGACCTCTTTATCCCCGATTAATGCCAGAAATGATTTCCCCCACTATAAAAATATGCATCATTTGGGTTTTCGATGCAAATCATATATTAGATTAAAGAGCGGTTATTAATTTCAACATTGAAGCCATTAAAATACAAATTTTAGAATAAAGATAGGTATGAAGCTAATTAGCGATGCTAGGCATCTAGGGAACAACACAATTTTAAATATAGGTATATTTTGCTCATACAAAGCCTTTTGAATAAGCATTTACTTTTTTTTTTTTTTAAATGACCTATTGGTGGAAAGTCAACTTGCTACACAATTCCAGAGTTTTTGAACAATCATTACATTATAATTATTACAATGTTTTATTTTAGCTAAATACTTCATAGTTTCATTTACTGCATTTTCCTGTTAGCTGCTAAAACTCCTTTTTAATAAAAAATACGTGTTAGACGTGTAATCAAATTTCTTTTTTGACGATCCTTCTTTTTCTTGACATCTTGACAGGGTTTCAAATCCAGTTAGATAATGAAAAGCACTTTACTGTAAAGTCCTAGGAGTTTTATGTTTTATATTAATATTTTCTATTATTGTAAAGAATTATATTATAAATTAATCATTGCTGTTTTCTTAATTCTATATTATCATTAGATTCTTTTTTGAATAAAAGCAATAAATGCAGTTAACAGACATTTTATACAATCATATTTGAATTATACATATTACTAATTTTACTAATCTATTTTTCTTAGTTGCCTAGTGAAGTTAAAAAGCTTCGAACTAGAAAATTCAAAATTATTTTGGGAACTTTTTGTCATATATTGTTCATCCTTATATTTCAATAAATGTATTTTTTTTACTGCGCAAACTAATTCAGATGTGGACATTTCACTGAATTTATCAGCTAAATTCCATGTGGTCTCACAGGTGATTTTGGTTTTTACATGGATCAGTTTTAGTTCAAACTAATACTGAATTTACTAAATACGAAATTATATAAAAAACACATTTCATGCTTGACTTAGTACCAGAGGCATATGTGTATAGCTAATTAGCTTCACCTGTCCATAACAAGTTAAGAAAATGGACCTGAGTTAATATGAAATATATTCTACTGACCTAAGTCATAGAATAAGGGTTGATAAAATGTAAATAGTCAGTATGGTAGAGCTAAGGGAGATCATTAGGATCACACAGCGTGGTGAGGCTCTGTGAAAAAAAATTCTAGAATAAATGCAAAAAAGGGATCAATAATGCATAATCAGAACATTGTTCCTGTTCCTAATATTTCATTCCTTTCAGTCAATTAGTTGTAAGGGTTGTCCTGATATTGCTGTTTTATGGCTTTTTAAAACATGTCACTGTAAGAAAAGAGTTGCAGAGAGATTTCCTGTATAAATAAAACTGAAAAAAGAAAGAAATGTAAAGGCATGCACATATATATAAAATATAAGAAGTCTGTTTGTTTAGCTGATTTTTGCTTTAGTAGTTGGGCTAAAAGTGTTAAAAACCGGAATTTTCCTTTAAGGGTTCTTTACTTTTGAAATTAGTACACATTTGACCACAAGGTGGCACTGTTTGTATAAAAACCTTGGCTTTGTAAGACTGGGACCAAATTTGTTTCCGCACCAAACACAAAATTTATGTTTTTATTTTTTATTTTTTAAGGCAAACTGAAAGTTATAGTCTGGGCTTTAAATGTTTAACTGTACAAACATTAAGTGAAAATACCAAATAATAAAAACAATTACTGATTTTGGCTGCTCAGTGGGCAGTGGGTAGCACTGCTGCCATGCAGCAAGAAAGTTTTGGGTTCCATTCCCAGGCCGGGGTCTTTCCTCATGAAGTTTGCATCTTATCCCTGAGCATGATGGATTTCCGCTGGGTACTCCAGCTTCCTCCCACAGTCCAAAACCAGGACTTTATTTTGATTTCTCTAAATTCTCTTTAGGTGTGTGTGAATGGTTGTTTGTTCTGTTTGTCTCTGTGTTGCCCTGCAAAAGACTGTCAACCTGTCCAGGGTGTACCCCGCCTCTTGTCTGTAAACAGCTGGAGATAAGCACCAGCACCCCTCGTTACCCAGCTTGGGATAAGCATGATGGAAAATGAATGGATGGAAATACTGATTTCTTTTCTTTTTTTATGCAGCTTTGGAGGCCAGAAAACTCTCTTACAGATACAATGGAGCTGGGCTCGTTGAAGGTGAACCTAAACTTAACAGAGATCCAAACTCCTCAACCTCATGCAATGGAGAGCAGCCTGGTGCAGAACACACGAAGGAGCAAGCACAGGCTGACACACATGATGACCAATTCAATGATGCTCATAGATCAGCAAGCTGCAACGGGACATTAGGTCCAGATTCAGAAAATGAAGAAGAGGAAAAACAAGGAGAATGTCAGACAGAAGAACAGGATGTTTCAGATTCAGAAAGCTTTGAGCAGAATGGTTTTATCAACACTGAGCCTGAGCTTCATTTAGCAGAAACAAGCTCTAGACCTCAGGCTTAAAGCGTGAAAGCATCTGGTTGTTAAGAAACATGAAGGCTTTCCCTAAACACTCCCATCCAAACAGATGAGTCCTAGGAGTATTTATCACTAAATGCATCTATTTATTGTGCATGTCTTTAATGTTACAGTATGTGATTAAAGTTGAAATTTGTGCTTTTCTCTGTACTGCTCTTAAAACGCAAATAAATCTTTATTGCTTATCTGAATGCAATTTTTCTAAAGATATTGTTGCAGATGTTTAATACCCTGTGATAGTTAGAAGAAAATGTACAAATAAAATCAGAAGTGTGTGCATGCTTTAATATTTGGCATTCTTTACTTTGATTTTATGACATAAATTCTAGTTCAGCCAAAAACTAAAAGGTCACCAGTTAGAGTCTGCATGTGTGTTATTTAATCTAATATAAATCTGTATATATTCATCTGTTCTGTATAGATGAAGATATTTGTTGGAGCAAATTAGCAAATAGACTTAGACAACTTTTATTCTCATTTGGTATACACAAAACGAAAATTTGTTTTGTAAAGCTTTCATGACATTTCCATTTCTTAAAGTGCAGTAGTGATCAAATGAAAACAGTGTGGGAGAAAAAATATGGTCCAGAAAAAATGCATTGATATGGAAATTCAGAGCATTAAGCATATATGGTGCAATGCAGTGTTTTGGTTTGTTGTTATCAGTTTGATGCAGAGTCTGTGACATGATTTAGAGTTTTTATAACAGTTCAGCTGACTGATGGCAGTGGGGATGAAACTGTTGCAGAATCTGCTGGACCTACTTCAAATGCTGAGAAGCCTCTTCCCAGAGGGCAGCAGGGAGAACAGTCCAAGGTGGGGGGGTGAGGGGTCATTGATAATGTTACAGGCTCGGGACAAGCAGCACTGGGATGAAATGTCTTTTATGGAGGCTTGATGAAGACCAGGGAACACAAGCTTCTGTATCCTGTTGAGTACAAGGAATGACAAATGGCAGGTCACCTCAACCAATAGAATATGAACGAGTGGCAGAGATCCACTGAAGAGGTAGAATAATCTCTGAACAGGACAACTATTATTGATTATTTTGCTTGCATTTTTCCACTAGCTATGCAATTGAGAGCTAAATAAAAAATGGTCAGACAGGAGCAAAGGAGAGTTTTTTTGACATAAAAAAATTATGGTGTTAGCATCGTGCTAAGGAGATGCTATTCTAAGTAGAGAAAAGAAAACTTGTTAACGTTAGTGGTAGGATTTAGTAGAGGCCAAGCAACAATGGAAGAAAAGCTGTTAGAGAAAGAGTTCACCTGCCCTCTCCACTCACACTAGTCAGAACAGTCATTAATGATTTATGAATTATGAACAGAGCATTACAATAAACAGAAATAGACCATTTTGGTATCATTGTAATTACAAGATCTTTGATTTTATTTATTTATTTCTCACAAGGACATTGCATATTAATAAAGACACTGGAAAAAAAATCGAAATTAAGTCATTTTTTCTTAAAATAAGTGCATTTGTTCTTGGATTTAGGAGGTAACAGCAACATTTTTCCAATGAAACAAGACAATTTACACTTAAAATAAGAAAACGCAATTGCATTGTCTTATTTCAAGTACATATTATCTAATTATCTTATTATAAGAGTAAAAATACTCACTCCATTGGCAAGCTATCTCATTTATCTAATCAAATTAAGGGTAAATACACTTAATTTAAGAAATTTGTACTTATTTATAAAAGGTTTTTCCACTATAGTTCTGTCAATACACCAGAGTTAGCCATAAGGCTATTCTTTACCTGCATTCCCTATAAACAGATGGCAAAAGTCACAATAAAAGAACAAAAATAAAATTACATATTTACATCACAACATAATAGATTGCTTAAGCTATAACGAACACTATAAAACACAAGAGATCAAGAATTACACAGTGAAAGATAAAGAAATGAATACACAGGCACATACATATACACGAGGTACAATAGCAGCAAGGGGCAGTGAAAGAATTTGTTTCTACAATGCAAAAAAAACTCTATAAATAAGTAAAGATTTCTTTAATTATGTATATTTACCCTTAATTTGAGTAGGTAAATAAGAGGATTTGCCAATGGAATGAGCATTTTTACTCTTAAAATATGATAGTTAGATAAAATGCACTTGAAATAAGACAATGCATTTATTATTTTTTTTTTATTTTAAATGTAAATTGTCTTGTTCCATTGGCAAAGTGTCTAACTTACTGTAGATCCTCAATCCAAGAAAAAAACCCATTGAAAATTTGACCATGTGTTTCCAGCCCTGAATCTGTGTTTTTGCTATGTTGGACAGTGACAACAATGCTTGGTTTCTTATTCATAATCTTAACAAAACTTTGGAAAGCTTTTACTGTGGGTTCAACCTGACCTTTGCCAATTTCCTTCCTAAACTAAGTTTGGTCATCTAAATTAAATCTGTAAACATCTTTGGACTGGGTCACATTACGCTAATTAGGCCATCTGCAAATGCAAAAACTACTTTGTGAGAGCATATGCCTTTCAATGATAGTTTACTAAATGTATGAGGGCAGAGACGAAAGCTGGAGGTAAAAATGTGAAGATTGATCAGTTTGAGCTCTAAAAATATATATTTTTAAAAAGAAAACAATAAGTTTTAAGAACATTTTAAAGGAAGCTTAAAGAACTTTCCCATCAGCTTCATTTTGTATATAAACAAGTGACAAAGAATAAACTTTTTGTGCAATGACTCAAACTTCCCTACAATTACCAGAGATGATCAGGCACCTCCTCCCACAATCTAACACAAATCTCCCCCCATATTCCTCTTTCTGACTTTCCCACTCTTCTCAGAATTCCTCTTTCCACATGGTTTAGGTCTGCATACTAAATAAGTCTGCACACACAAGAGTTAGAAAGAATCTGGGCCAAATCTCAAAATGCGCCATTTTTTATGTTTTTGGACAGGACGTTGTGTAACATTCCAGAGCTCTGTGACAATAAAACCTTTGTTTCAGCAGTAAATTTAGAGTATCCCACTACTATTTTTCCGTCCCGAAGCTGTAAAAAGAGTATAGCTTGTCAGGCTTTTGAGTGTGTGTTTTAATGACAAAGACCCTGGCTCTGTATCTGGAAGCAATCATCTCGTCAAGGCCCTGCTCAACAGCCCCCTCCCTATGATGTAATTTGGGGCTGTTTCTTTTTTTTTTTTCGATTATGATCCGACAAAGTTTTAGGGGATTTTTCTAAAAGTTACTGTTTCATTTATTTGATTTCCTCATTGTCATCAACATATATGAGGTTTTATAGCAGCAGGTATGCCACAAGTTGCATTTTTCTCTGGGTTTAGCTGTTTTTTCCCCTCAGTAGTACCCGAGGGATTGAAGTTGGCCCTGTTTCAAACACAGCCACGGGGCCTCAACCCTCCTCCACATATACTGCTGAAACAACAATCTACTAATGCAGCCACCTTTTCATCCATTAAACACAATGTGGGAGGGCTCCACTGTGTGGTAAAATTCTAATTTGGGTGGAGATAAAAAACCCGCCGGTAACATTTGACAGGAGATTTGGTCTAGATGGGGAGTTTGAAAACAGAGAGTGGACTCTGTCACAAGACGTTTGCACAGTTGGATTATTTCACTCAGAGTCTCTGTGCTGCAATATGATCTAACAGTCACATGATATTGATCAGTGCGAGGTTAAAGGTCAAGACCCACTGTTTTAAGAAACAACATCTCTTGGTAGTAGAGATTAAATGTTCATGTCTCCTCAAATCTTTTGATAACACCACCTTTAGTCATTCCTTACTATTTTTTATTTTATTTTGTTGTGGTTTATTGAGCAATTCCCTGCACGACCAGAGCGGGGCAGAAGCTGTGCCTCCTTCACGCAAAGTAAACACACCCACTGTCTCCCTTGCTCCCCTCCTGGAGAGGGAAAATCTCAGCAGTGCTGAGGGTGGGAGGGGAGAGGGTCTCCTGTCTGATCTTTTGTCATGGGAAGACTTTCCTCTGCTGCTCCAGAGCAGAGAGACAGACAGAAAGAGGACTCCAGCTTCAAATCTTACAGACGGGCAGCAGAGGATTTTAAACTATGTAACTTGGGGAGAAAACAAAGGTTAGTTAATTTTCTTCTCTATATTCATTGTAATCACTTAATTATGTGTATTTTTCATTAAGAGAGTGATGCTGCTGAAAAGTATCAGATTTCACTCTAGCTTGCTCTGCTCTCTTCTGCACTGTTTATATCAGGGATTCATTCTCAGCAGATCTGTGCAGCTCTCAGGCTGCACAGAAAATCAGCTGAATTTTATTAGGTTATTATCATCTGTCTGCTGAATGTGTGCAAAAGGTCACAAAAATGAATTTCAACCACATTTATCGTTTCTTTTTTTTTTTTAATCCATGCTGTTTTTTCTTCACTTCATTTCAAAACAGAAGACTAAAACTATTTACAAATAGGAGAATAAACATGGATTTTGAACAAATCTCCTAAAACATTGTAATAAATGTTTTATTTGTATTTAAAATTAAAAGATTAAGTGAAATATCTGTTTTTTTATATTTATATACATCCATATACTTATATATGATAAGTGCTTTTGTCTCAAAAGTTCAGAGTACACTCTTGTTTTTTTATGTAAAGCATTTGTTGAATGTATGTTTATCACAGCCATTGATATATTTAGGCTATTATTTATAAATTGGATCTGAATATTAAACAGAGGTGTAACAGTCCTATTTCTCCTATTATTATCAGGCTTTGAACTAGCAAGACTCACTTTCCTTAATTCTGATTTTTCTACCATTGCAAAGGTTAATCAAATAAAATTGAACTATCCAGTGTTGTAAGCTGTGTTGCTGGTTTTAGCCCACGTTATGTCCATATATGTCATTGTATCCTTGGGCAAGACACTTCACCAGCCTTGCGTGCTGTTTGTGGTCAGATGCCCCAGTGGCACTGATGTATGACAGCCTCACTCTTTCAGTCTACCCCAGGCCAGCTGTGGCTGCAGTGTAGTTTGCAACCATTAGAATGTGAATGTGTGAATACATGTAAGTACTTTGGACTTGGGCTTGATAAACTGCTACATACATGTCATTATCATTTATCTATTTAGCATCAATTCACAACTCATGTTATCTCAATGCACTTAATAGAGTTGATTTCATATATTTATTAAGACAGATTGGTTAAAAAAAAGTTTTCTTTTTCTGGAAAACCCAGAAGATTGCTTGTAACAAAAAAATCAAGAAATTGACTCTAAGATGAGCATGTAGCAACATTGGGTGCTACTTGCATTGTATTGTTGACTTTGCAACAATCCCTCATAGTAGGCATGGATTTAGTGAAGGTGGAGAGGAAAAAGTAATCTTTAACAGGAAGAAACCCTCAGCAGAGCACGGCTCGGTGTGAACGCTGTTCTCCCAAAGCTGAATAGTTGTTTTAGTATGCAGACAGACAGAAAGAACAGAATTTGACAAAAGAATTCTTTCAAGGTGAGAGAAAAGCAGAAAGTTAGTTGTATCGGTGACTACTGTAGTGGTTTTATCTTGGAAAGCAAACCTGATGGATCATGATGTCACCAACGACAGCAGCCCAGCCAATGCTCTCCTCCTGGACGGACTTTTAGCTGAACAGAACCCCCACCCAGATGTAGCATGGAACAGAAAAAAATCCACTACTACGGTAAGTTCAAGGCGAGGTGATGTCAGTCCTAGTTAGAGACGTCAAGGGCAAACAGAATAAGAGGAAGAGCAGCATTTGGATATTTGTTTCTCTATCTCCCGCCGAAGGCCCTCATTACTTATTAATGTAGCAGAGGAAACCTAACACCATGTGTGAGAGAGCCTTCACTGTAAAACAGGGGTTCATCATTATTTCAAAACAAAGACAACAATTATGACATCATTAGCTTGAGTTAAAAATAAGTGCTCTTCGCTCCACAGCCTTACAACAGTCTAGATGCTTGCCCTAGAGTAGAGGTCACACAACCTCATTGAAGCTATATATATATATATATATATATATATATATATATATATATA
>NW_015150622.1:1459110-1468961 GCF_000732505.1 Cyprinodon variegatus
TATATATATATATATATATATATATATATATATATATATATATATATATATATATATATATCTATATATTTATATATTTATATAAATGTATATATATAAATAGTTGTGCCTTTTTTTAGGAAGATGCTCAAAGGGCCGCTCATGTGGTCTTTCAGAACACCCTGTTGCCTGACTATGTTGGCGACCCCTGTCTAACCTTTCAAATCAGTGATGTTCCATAACAGGAAGCAGTGAAAGCTCAAAGCATATGTAGTGTAATATATAATGAATTCTCTTTGGTGAAAATGCAGCTCTCTCTGACTTTTTCGCAGCTTAAATGAGCTGCAGACATGTCTTAGCAGTTGTTGGAACACCAAGTTTTTTTTTTTAATCGCTTCAAACATTTCTCTGTTTCCTCTAACCATGATTGTTTGATTGTGAAGTTTTTCCCTCAATGATAAAATCCTCTAAAGACTGTTAGTGCTTAGTTTGGACATTCCTAAAAAAACAACAGCTCTATTGAACAAGGTTTTTATGCCATGTTTCTCACAGATGTGCCCCCGAGCTTTGCTTCTCCACTGAGTGAGACAGAGAAGATGCATAAGGGATGGGGATACAGGGTGCAAATTTAACATACAAATACCTCACAAAATTATCTCAGTTGTCAACGCTGCCTTCACCCGAATGTCTACTGTTCAATGGTATTAGGGAGTCTTTGAGATTTCCATCATTCAAATGTCAAAAATTGGCTATAAAAAAGCTAGTCTGAGTTGAAGAAAACAACTCCATCTATATAATGAATTATGGAATAATATTTCTTAGGAAAAATATGTCATTTAAGTCTCCTTTATAAATGGTAAATGGCATGTTAGGAGACTTGACCAAAGCGCTTTACACTACATTCATTCACCCATTCACGCACACACTCCCACACTGATGGTGGCAAGCTACATTGTAGCCACAGCTGCCCTGGGGCTCACTGACAGAAGCGGGGCTGCCGTACACTGGCGCCACCGGGCCCTCTGACCACCATCAGTAGACAATGCAGGTGAAGTGTCTTGCCCAAGGACACAAGGACACTGAAGTCGGAGTCGGGGCTTGAACCGTCAATCCTTTGATTTTCAGAGCAAACTCCTACATCTAACGCCACTATCGCCCCATAAAAGTTCTTATAATTTATAATTTCATATAGGCATGTCAAATTATTTGATAAATATTTGTAAGTTGCGTAGAGATAGTTGTAAAATAATTGATATTTTGATTGAATGTTTCAGTGTAAATGCTCTAAACCCAATTATCCATTTCATTATTGGCAGGAACCAATCAGTCACTGGGGGATGGCATCTTGAAATTAAACTAATACACAAAAGCTGTTTTAAACACTGTTATGTTACTATGAGATGGTAGTGATTGTGTATGGTGTGGTCATTAACGGAAACATCATGTTTTTTAAAGATTTTCCATTTCTTATTCGTTTCTAACCATGGGAATGTAATTGTTTTTCACTGAACAAATGGCGAGGAAAGCAAATCAACTGCACTTTGGGGTTTACTTGTAAAAATACTTTTCTTCCAAACAGGAGATGAAAGTAACCTTATCAGACGTAATTCCTCAAACTGTTTACATGTGCACCTCCCCGCTGACCTAAAGCGTGGGTGATACAGCCAACATCTCCTGCCTGCCTGTGATTTGAGGTTGTGTGTGGGGAACTTCTCCCCCACTCTTTTTCTTGGAGGTCTGGAGAATGAACTCATGCTGACTAGATGCTTGACGGTGTAAGAGGATACCCTGTTTCCTGTCTGTGCTCTCTCCAGACAGTGGGACTAAAAAACTCTCAGATCAGCCATCTCTCTCTTACTCTGTGAGTGAGATGTGTGTGCATTCAGGAACAAGTAACGTCTGACTTATTTTAAAAAGAAATGCGTCTCGTCTCTGGAGCTAATTAAATCCTCATTTACTAAACACTATAATGTGCATGGATTGATGATGGATTTCTCATCTGTATTTGAACAAATGCTTACTTGTAACTTAAGGATAATAAAGATTATACTATTTTATTATTCTAATGAAAAAAATATAATTTCAATAGTGTCACAAGTAAAAATGTAAAGGTAACAAATTGAAGGAAAAGACCCAACAGGGAAAGGAATTGTATGAATGTCAGTGGACTCATTATTCACTTTATTGGGAAAACTGACCAGAACCAAAAAAAAAAAAAAAAGAAAAAAGAGAGAGAGTTCTGTTTTTATACTCAGACATTTGGAAAGTCCCCCTCCTCCTTTTACTCTGAAAAAATCCACATCTGGAATATCAGCACTGCTGTTCAAATGTTATGAAGCATAAATGAAAGGAAGGGATTTTGTTTCATAAATCCATACAATTGATAAAACAAAACTGCTGATTGGTGTCAAGTTGAGATGTAATAAGGAAATGATTCATCTCTGTTACAAATTTTAAGTGGGTCATTTTTAAGGCATGTTATGGTTGAAGAAAGATATCAGTTCTTCAAAAAGTTTACCTCATGAATCTTATGTTTTAAAGGTGTGTAACAGATTTTTTTTTTGGTGATAAACCTGTCTGGGCTGATGATATTAAGAGCTATGAGGCATAAATATTGCACTACTCTTAGCTCTCAATTATTGTTTGAATATCTCTTTTGAACCACAATTAATCAACTTTCTTAAATCCAAACATGCTGGTAAAGATTCTCAGTCATTCAGGTCATAGTTAATCCAAAAAAGTAAAAAAATCAAACAACAATCCACTGGACTTTGTTTCTAAGTTTGAAGACCTTACGCTTCCCATCCAGGATTCTTTTTTAATTCAAAATGTCAGAATTAGCGTTGAGTGGCCTAATTGGGCAACAAAGCCAACAATTGCCCCTAACGACCCCCTTTTAGAGGCATAGCCCAGTATCAGGTATTGCAGGCTAACAAAGAACCCAAAACATCTCCCCGTTCCTAAGGAGGCGGACCCGTTCTTCTGATTCAATTTGCATGTTTTCTAAGCCAAAACAAGTTTTTTGGCTACTATATGAACCTTCGAACTCAACGCTAATTCTGACATTTTGAATTGAAAAACCTTCCTGGATGGGAAGCGAAACCTCTTCAAACTTGGAAACCAAGTCCAATGAATTGTTTTAGTTTTTTTTTTTTTTTTACTTTTTTTGGAATTAAATCCAAACAGATTCAATATTAAACACCCAGTGCTGTGGAAAGGTATTTTTCCCCTTACACAAATCTAGTGTTTACTTTAATGTCACACTAGTTCAGATAATCAATGAATGCTCCCTAAACCCAATAACTGGTTGTTATATAACTGCCATCGGATTTTTTTATCCCACTCTTCTTTGCAAAGTGGAGAATGAACAGGTTACTTTAAGTCTACCTACTTTAACAGTCAGAAGTCCAATCATTTACTGGGCCATTACAAAATCTTTACATCACGGAAGGGTTATCCTGTATTTTTTTTTACAAGCGAGAATTCAATGAAGTTGTTTAAGTCCTGAGGCGACAAAGCATTTGACATCCATCACACTACTACTATTCTTTTCTGAAACGCTGCTGCTTGTAAAAATACCAACTTATCTCTTGTCAGCCCATAGTATTCTTTTCCCAAAAGTTTCAAAAATTTGAGGGGAGGACTTTGAGATGGACTCTTGTTTTCTTATTCATCAGCAGATGTTTTTGCCTCAGGATTTCTCAGATGGATGCAATTTTTGCCCTGCCTGTTATTGTTCAGTCATGAACAATACCCTTAACTGAGGCGAGTGAGACCTCCAGGGCCTTAAACATTGATGCCCTCTGGAAGTACTTTTGTGAAGCTAACTTCTCCTTGGAGGTTTAGTTGCTTCTCTGTTTGCTCCATCTGTAAGTAATGGTCGACACTTTGGACTATTCCACCAACACGGTTCAGGGCCCGCGGGTTCCTGAAAGTGATTTAGTAGCATATTTCCACAGAAAATAAAGAGGTTCCAGGATGAAAGGTTTCAACTTGGGGAAAAGAGAATTTTTTTTTTTTTTCCATGTAAACTGTGGCAGCAGATTAAAGCTGGAAACAACAGAAACAAATATGGCAGCAAAGAAGAAGAAAGTATTATTTAGGAAGCTTGGTATTCATCTTTATTCTGTGGTTTGACAAATTTGTTAAATAATGTCCATTTCTGTTGTTTTTTTGCTCTGTATTTAGTTTGTGTTTTCTGTCTTTTCTTGTGCAGATTTCGCTGAATTCTTCATCCTTAGCTGAGATTCTTTGAGGTCATTGTGATGAACATGCTTCCTCAAAGGAGCGCTGTGGCAACACTGGGCTATGCCTCTGGTAAGACGAAAAAAAATAAAACCTTATTGCTTATCAGTATTTCATCAATTATCAACAGTAAATCTGTATCAGTTTAATCGAATATACATTTCCAAATAGATTAATAAACACAATAAAATGGTTAAAATGAAGTAAGATCGGAAGAATTGGAGCCTAAATTAAAAGGTTTGGTGATAGTTGCTGTACATCGGACTGATAGGTTAGCCAGAATTTCTCAATAGGTTAACAGGTATGATGTTCAGAAATATATCCATCAGTGTTAAGTTGACCTTCAGATGAATTTGAGCTCAGCTTAAGAAACCACTTAGGTTGTAGATATCTGTGTGCAGGGGTCTCCAATCCCTGTCCTCAAGATATGCTCTCCTGCGGATTTTAGATGCATCCCTGCTCCAACACAGCAAATTTAAATTAATTGAATTACCTCTTCAGCATGTTATCAAGTTTGGCAAAGCCTGGTACCGGTAGCAAGCCATTTATTTAATTCAGCTGTAATGGAGAAGGGATGTATCTAAGATCTGCAGAGCAGTAGATAGAGGACCAGGGTTGGAGACCCCTGCTCTAGTGTATAGTAGCATGTAATACTTTCTTGGTCTTTGAAGAGAACACTATAAATAAGTGTGGTAACAGAGCCCTTCTGTCATTAAAAACCCATAACAGATGACAATAAACTAAAACATCTTCTTTGGAGTGACAGGGATCGCTATAAATTTAAATATTGTTAATGTTTGTACTTTATATTCAGCATCTCACTCTGCTGATTCAGATACTTTCATCAGTCTGCTTGGTTTGGTATTTGACTCTCTAAGGATATTATTTTCAGTCCAGACTATAAGTATTTGGTCTTGTCTTGATTCACGAACATTCTTCCATTTTTAGAAGAGACCAATGTCTGTGCCAGTGTTTGTACTGGCCTCAGAACTGCAGGAGCGTACATTCATCAGTGGTTTCCCCTCCTCTTACCAAACACATTAGATCTTGTAGCTCAGCTGCGGCTTTGTGGATTAAAGATATTAAGTTAAATATGGCTGATGGTACAAAGTATGAAGGCTTTTATATGAAGCCCAACAAGGTCCAGGATTTCATGCTTTGTCAAATCTCTGTTTTCTCTAGACTGTTTGAAAATGGAGCACAGCAACGGCAGCTCAGTAGGGGGCACATTGCTGAGGGGCTCTCGCTCTAAAGCAGAACTTCAGGAACTGATGGAGACCCTGCAGCGCAGAAAGAGTGCTCTTGAGGCCAGCCTGAGGGCAGCTGAATGCAGTCGCAAGTACCTTAGCGTACCTGCACCTGTGGGTAGCCAATCCAGCAGGCCGCTGTCCATCCTCAGCAACACAGAGAGACCGCCCTCTGCCTCCAGAAACTTTTCTTACATCAACAGCAACAGTGTGCCCCCATCGCCACGTCAGGGTGAGCGCCAAATTAGCTCCAATGGCTTGCTTCGTCATCCCTACTCTCGCCACCAATCACAAGACAGTCTGCTGCTCTCTCATGCTTCCGATGGAAGCTCTCTGATGTCCTCCTATGGGGAGCCAGTACCTCGTTCTCCCCGGGTCAAAAGTGGCGCTGCCAGTATGCCATCCAGCCCTCGAATGAGCCGTAGACTCAGCTCTCAAAGCAAAGCCATCGGTGAGTCAAGGCAGAGGAAATACTCCACAGGTTCCCTCAACAACCTAGGGATGCATAGCCGTTCTTTGCCACGACTTCACAATGCAGCAGACCCGCCCGTTTTGTCACTGCCTTCTCGTCATTCAGTGGGTTCCCATAGAGTGGTGGTTTCAGCAGGACAGCGGCGCAGCCTTTCCTCCCTTGAGCAGCCCCCAGATGTGACTGTGCCGGCAAGCATGCCTAGCACATCTAGGAGGTCCAGTCTTGCTTCTCTTAGCTCTCTGGGTGTAGAAATTGATGGAACAGTCCTGGATTTGGGATTAGGAGAGAGGAGGTTGTCATTTGGGAAAAGTGGGCTAAGCCCAGGACAAAGGGTAAGCAGCATCAGTTCTCTCAATGGCAAAGAGGAGCTTAGAGACTACCACCAGCATCAGAGAGATGAAAGACTAAGGGAGCAGAGAGTGCAGAAATTGGTGAGCTTATTATCATTTAAATTTATTGTTTAAATTAACGAATCATTAAAAGATTCATTCTGCTGTTTGCAGGAATGCCAGCGTCTAGAGACCATCTTAAGCCTGTGCACTGAGTTTGGACAGGTGGTGCGAGAGCCAGCGGGCTCAGCTGTTTCTGATCTACAAAAGATCAATAAAGAGCTGGAGAAGCTGCAGGTGTCGGACGATGAGTCTGTGTTTTCTGACTCCCCCAGCAGCACTGCTCCAGACACCTGTTTTACTGCCAAAGCCAGAGACCTTCAGCTGCCCGAGGAGCAGCAATCCATCCAGCGTCAGCCGGGCAACTACAGGTCCCACTCACCTGCGACAAGCCTGAATAGCAGTGCCCCCTCTCCTTCTACTCACCACAGATCCAAAGTAAGTTATACCAGAGCAAAGAAATATAAGTGAAAATAAGTGGCGTGCACAGAACTTTTGAAGAGCAGAGGCAGTATAAAAAGGCCAAATTGGTGGTGCATCCTCGCCACTGTAGGAACTTAGTGTCCATAAGACTAAAGAATCAAAAGTCCATTGATGACAGAGTCGAAATATTTTTGAATTTTTTAAAGTGTTGTATAGTTGGTGTTTAAGTTTTTACAACAACTAAAAAGTTTGTTATTAGGCCTTGCTGCCTCCTCTTACAGATTTTGGAAAAATCTACACATTAGTAAAGAATTTTTAGTAAAATAACAAATGAGGCTCTCCCTTACTGTGGAATGCAGCTAGTAATGATGCTGACAGACCATTTATCTGTGTCTGTTTACCTTTTGTATTATCTCAGAATGTTTTTCTCCAGCTCAAATAAATTAGCATTTCCTATCCGCATTCCTACTTAAGGACAGATGTAAGAGTTTCCAGGAAACAAAATTTGAACAAATTTTAAAATATCAATGAATCAAAATAATGCATTTTACTTTACAGAGGAAATCTGGACAATTTTAAGAACACTAGGCTCTATTTTGGTGTATTTCCACCAAACGTATAAACATAAATGTATTTACCAAAGCATTTTTAAGGACTATGTATGTAGTAGACTGTGCATGTAGCAATTTGTACAGTTCCTGTTTATATGTATTGGACAGACTTATAAACATGGAAATTAAAGTTGCCCAAGACTTTTTTAGACTTTGAAGTCAATACAATCTGACCTCATTTTGATTCCACCACCTTTTTAGGAGATCCTAAATTGGAAAGCTTCACTGCTCTTTGTCAAAACTAGATCAACATGTTTAATGCCCAAATACAAAGTATACCGACCATTTACCAAGTTGTATGGGTGTTTTTCTACCAGAGAGTCCAATTTTCTTAAGTATAAGCCTTTTTTTTTTTTTTTTCCACTCTGGAGCAGTAACTTCTCAGTGTCTGGTTTTAATGAAGAAGTTCTAGTTTTGTTTCAGCAATGAACCACTCACACTCTTGAGGTGGGGGGATGGGGTTGGGGGCAGGAAATTACTTGATCCAGCAGTGAATTAGTGTGTAGATTTTCTTGTGTGTATGCGCAGCTGTGCACGGTTGTGCAAGTGGAAGAATGTAAGCCTGCGTGCATGACGAAAAACATGCACTTTGCCAGATGTTTACCTCATCTATGCAAGTGAAGGAAATGGAGAAGTGAAAAGTAAATAACCCAGGTAATAAAGCCTTTTCATCTTTAATAAAACTGATACTTTCTTTAGATGCAGCACTCATGATATGCTGGATCCAATTGAAGTCCAGATTTTCTGTTCTGTTTCAGTTGTGACAGTGGTTTACAGTCTTCTAATAACCCTTCTTCCATCTCCAACATTCCTCAGGGGAGTATGTGCTGAACAAAATAGCGCACATCTGAGGAACTATAAATCAGCTAGAGTTGCTAAACACACACATGTCTGAATAGAAAATAACCCACCTGGCTCCTTTAAGGAAGAGAACTTTTATTTTAAGATATCTTACAAATTCACATGATTGTGACTGAATATTTAGGACATTCTGGCAGATGGTGCAATATGTGGGAATGCTTTGGCATGGCTGGTACAGCAAAGCTCTGATAGAGATTTCCATTGCACAAAGTGGAAAAGAATCCTGCCCTTGTTGCCAGTGATCCTTTTTTGGATGAGTTTGACTGCAGCTGTTTTGTGACTCAATGAAAAACGAATCTATCCAAAGCCAAACGATTCTAACAGCATAAACACGGAAACCGTTTCTTATCTTGCTCAAACTTTTTAGTGTGATGGATGGTGATGACATGTTTTTGATAACTTGGTTGTCAAACTGTTGTGTTTACTTTGCTCTATAAGGAGCCAGACATTTATTTTCAATCCTAATGTCATTACAGGCCTTGGAGAGTGTGCAGCTGAAACAGGAGGTTACTCATATAGAGGAAGAGAGAATTCAGGTTCTGAACAACATTGAAGAGCTTGAACAGAAGATCAAAGACCTGGATAACCAGATGGAGGAGTCTCTGCGTGAGGTAAAGAACATATGCACACAGCTGACATCTGAAGAGCTCCTTTTTTTTTTACATGTTATGGATAGAATGATTGTAGAGTCGAGATGATTTCTTACCTTTTTTCTTAAATATTCAACAAATTTGGCTATGATTTATTGACTATTGATGCTGTAATCAGAACACACTAAGATTGCACTAGAATGAATAATGTCTGCTGCCCTAAGGCTCAGTTTAAAGTTTAAGACATTAGGAGCCTTTTTTAACAATGGCTTTTGTTTAAGCAATTGTGGATTTTGAACATCATCAGATGCATTTATGCTGTTTTTTTGTTCTTTCATTTGGTTCAACTGTAGTTCTTCACAGAGTAGAAAGGTCCTAACATTTCCTAAAACTGCTCTGAATGATAAACTTTTCATCTGATTGTTCTTTATCTTAATAAGGCTCAAAGCCTAATAAAGAATATGGCTATTTTGAAAATTTCATATTTGTGGTAGGTCACACCCGATTGTGTTCAATGCAACCCTTATTCCAGGACAAATCTCAGCGGGTAGCAATATAGCCTCATCTGCCACAATGTTATGCACCTAGCTAGTACCGTTTTGCATTGTCTTCCATGTTTTAAGCACAAATTTCATCACTGATATTCTGAGATTCTGATCCATATTGACAGAGAGTCACACAATAATTGCAGATTTTCGGGTCCACATCCATGATGCCAGTACACCGTTACACCACGTCCCAAACTTGCCAGACTGGTCTGAGATCCTAAGACTGCAGAGTTCATTGAACTCTTCATCATGCTAAAGAATGCAGTTCAGTCTTTGTGAAATGGTTCATAATACTGCTGTTTCTAATCATGGTTGGAAACAATTATCAGTCTGGCTGTTTTGTTTAACCCTTTACAGGGCACTCAGTGAAATACTTTGAAAATTTAAATTTCAAGACCTTATTACCTTTGTAACTTAAAAAAGATTATGGATATTTTGTTGGCAAAAATGAATGTCAATGTAATAAACACCAACATGCCTGAATAT
>NW_015150622.1:1469393-1497608 GCF_000732505.1 Cyprinodon variegatus
TATATATATATAGATATATAAATATATATATATATTTCCTATATATCTTAGATATATATAGTATAACTTTCCTTGACCAGTGTGTTAAAATCCTAGCAAATGTTTAAAATGCTCTGACCAGCCAGTCCAAAAACAATGCCATGCTTAGATTCACTTAAACCTCATTATGGTTCATTTAAACTTCAGCAGTTTGTTTCTACTACTTGCAATGACAATCGTAAATAATTGCCATATAGAACGCACAGCCTGGGTCATGGAAGGTTATAGGAGCATTTGATATGGTCCAGGTTGAAGAGAGCCTCAAGGTTAAATCTACAGACAGGTTAAGGTTTGGTAAAATCTAGAGCCACAGTTTACTCAGGTAAAACTGTTTGAACTGACACCCAGGCTAGCTTAAACAAAAGGCTCTCCCTCTTATCCAATAAAGGAATACATAACACCTGGCTATGCCCAAACTCACCAAAATAAATAACGCTAAAATACACCTAAATGAATTTCCCTGCAACTAGATTAATTAAGCTTCAGCATAAATATATTTCTAAGGATCATATTTTATAATAAAGTTATCAAATTTGCAAAACATTTACAGCAATATCACTTTGACTTACACCCTAACAGTTTAAAAGCAATAAAAAATTCCTACATGAAATTGAAGCATTGTCAGATAGAATGATTTTTACTGCTTTCAACAACATTTTTTTTTCTTATCTGACCAATGAAAGTAAGTTCAAATAGAGAATTCCTCTTATTGTCTGCCTTGTTCTGCAGATGGAGGTTGAGTGCGCCCTGCTGGATGGAGAACAGGAGTCGGAGATGGCTCAGCTGCAGAGGGAAAAAGAACAGTTGGAGGAACTCAAAGCAAAAATCCAAAGTGTCGAGAAAAAAAGCCATAATGAAAAATCTCAGGTAAAACGTTAAAAAAGTGCTGGGAAGGTTAGGTTTTTTGCTGGAGAGATAAGCAATGTGCTGTTTTTGAAATAAGTTAACTACACCACATAGTTTGGAAATGAACGGGCAGCATGAGAGCTTCTCGTTGGGAACCAAAACCCGCAGCACCAACAGGTCATCAGAGATCAGTCCAGTTAAACCACTGCATCCTAAAAAAGAGGTTCTGTTACATTTTCTTCAAAACCAATTTAAACCAGTTCTTTAAAAGTAAATAATGAAAGCCCCAAATGAAAAGAGGGATCAGCACAATTATCAAAGCAGCTGAGAAGCCAGCTTCAGGCACCCACCAACTGTCCAAATACGGAAATATAAGCATTTACAAATGAGGCCATAAAAAGTCCAGTTTAAACACTCCAGGGGATGGTTGGCTCAAGTGACTCTTAAGCACCTGTACTAACACAAAACCAGACTGTACGGTTTTCATTTTCACATTCGTGCACTGAATCCTTTTCCAATGCATCTATGATTAAGTTACTCCTCTCCTTCCTGACCTTGTTTTTAATAATCCTAGATTATGTTTTTCATAGTACTTCATTATCATCAGTTATTGTGCTTATTTGGTGTGAAGTATATATCTGATATACCTGTGATGTCTCTTCTTAGGAAAGTGAGGAACATACAAAAACCTCAGAGGATTTAGAATTTCAGAAGCTGGAAAGAGAAATCAACCAGGAAGAGGAGAAGGAGAGTCAAAGCCAAAAGCTGCTACAGGACATCGCCGAGTATCAACGTCTCAGCGTCACGCGCAAGGTAGAGCCAAGGAACTTTGTTCTTTCTGTGTCCATTGCATGTCTCACTTCAAAAACTACCGGAAAGCCTTAAATGAAACATAACAAAAGTACCCTTTGTATTATCCAATGAAATTTACTATATTCAAAGACACAAGCAATTTCTTAAAAAAAAAAAAACAGTGATTTTCTTATGCTTTGAACTGCCTTTATGTTATACTTTATTGTTTATCCTCCTACATATGTTGCATGAAATGCTGCAAACCAGAAGGTTTTACAAACTGGATCGATATGTTAAAAAATGAATTAACATAAACCGATATTTATGCAGAAAAATTCAATACTATTCAGATTGGGCCAATTTACAACAATGTCCTCTCAAGGCAGTTTATAGTCTATTCAGTAAAATCTTATAGACAGGTTGGGTAAAAGTCTTCTATGAAGGTATACACTTACATTAGACTCACTAAGCCTTCCTGAACACTTCACTGTGAGATGCTCAAAGCTTGGACTATTACCTACAGACCTTACCCTGATTTAAACTCATCCACAACTTTATGTCTGAATTTTCTTCTTAAACTATAGGTCTTATATAATACTGTTCATTTTCCACCATAGCTCTGTGGCCTGCAAACTGTATTTATACTGAGACACTCAAGTGGACTCTTTTCCATAGTTAGTTGACTTTTTAAAGCGATTAGTTGGGGTTCCCCATTTTAAGATGTAGATTTATTTACATATCATTTACTTTCTCTCATGCACTACCTTCTCGTGGCCAATCACAATAAATTTTGATTAAATGTATTACTAATTGGGATCATAATGTGCCAACACACAGGGAAACTAAAGGGGAGGTAACATACTTGCAAAACCTCACATTTATAGGCTCCATATGTGTTTACTTTGCTGCTAACGCTTCAACCTGCAACACATTTCCACCCACATTGCTAACTTTACTGCATTGTTTTTTCCCAAGATTTTTTATAAAAGTCAGCAGATATTTGTCACTGATGCCTCCTTGATGATTGTAACCCCACAGGAAAGAATCCTGACTCTAAAGAAACAGTCCTCGCAGATCACTTCACAGGCTCAGCAAGAAAAAGAAAACTTCCAGAGAGAAAAAACCAACTTGCTTGTCATGCTTCAAAAGGTAATGAAAAAAAACAATCTCTGCCTGAAGAGCTCAGAAACATTTCCTTTTAATGAGTTAAAGACGGCCTGGTGTCTGCAGGAGAGAGACAAGCTGCTGTCTTTGGATGGAAAGTATGCAGAGTTGTCTGAGGGGCAAACTCTACCCAACAGTCCTGTTGCCATCAAAGAGGTAGGAGTCAGTTACAGAAATACTGCAGCATTTTAAGGATAATTTCCTGTTTTGTGATTGCTCTGGTATTTGTGATTGCTACAGCACTTGGCCTCCCTAAAGGAGAGGAGAAGAAGCAGCAAAGAAAGCTCTTCCAATCCTATTGAAAGTACGCTTCATAAGAGAAACCAGCAGCTCCTCGGCTCCTATGGCAGATCTCTGGGACGCACGCTTCCTCCCAAGGTCTAATCTACACTAATCTATCAAAACCTATGAGAGGTGTATAGAGCAGTGGTTAAATAAAGAGAATGTTAAAAATTCATGTTAAAATGATTTCAGTTTATTTCTATGAAAGCTTACTGCAGTGTGCTAAAGTGAAGATTTAGAATGACACTGATTATTCTGTTTTGAGGTTTTAGAGGAGGGGTCTTTATAGTCTTATCAATTTACAAGGGAAAGCTCTTTCCCCTTGAGACAGATCCACCCAAAACAGGAATTCTCTATTTCACTTTTGCTTGCAACACTCAGTGAAATTAAGAGAACTTTGGAGAGTTTGGTCCTAAATATGTGTGTGTTTCCAAATTGTTCCTCAGGCTCATCTGCCTTTATCCCAAAGCTCCAGCTGTGGCAGCGTCATTCCACAAGGCTTCAGCTTCTCCCCTCGGGATGTAAACATGCGTCTGCTGCCTAAGGGTGAGTCACAGTGACAAACTGGCATCTTGTTAAAAAAAAATCCTACTTTTGGATGAAGTAGAATTTAGATTGCTTTGCTTTTTTAGAAGGTACCATCTTGCGAAACTATTCACAACCTTTGCACTGTTAAAGTTTTAACCATGTTATAGCTACAAAACCTCACTAATTTAATAACTTTTTAGATTTTACATGATAAAAAGTAGTGAGTAGCTGTGATGAAAACAAAAATGCGTACATATAGAAATCGTGAGCTTGGATACCCCTAAACAAAATCCGGTGAAATGATATTATAAAATTGTATTAGCACTGTTTAATCGATTGTCTGAAAAATAAGGTTTTAACACAGCAGCAGAAACAAGGCTGTGCATCTATAGAGAGAACAGGAACATTGATCAGAGAGTCAGCTGAGATCTCTGGAGGATGTTTAGACATTTACTGCATCAACTGAAGCCACAATTCTATAAATGTGGACTTTACAGAAACGTAGAATAAAGAAATAATTTTTTTGTTTTTTTCTTGAATGAATCAAGAAGTTGGGATGATTAACATTAGAGACAAACATTGCAAAAATGTAGTCCTGATCTTTGTTTGGTCTTCATGCAAAAACTAAATATAGCAGAAAGTAGCACTGTTCTCTGAGCATCTCTTCATCATGATGATACACGGTAGTGGCAGCGTCATGCTTTCGGAATGTTGTTCATCAGCAGAAACAAGAAAGCTGATTAGAATTGATGGTAATATGGTTGAAAATGAAGACGAAAATCAATCAGTACCTGCAGACACATCATGCTTTCATGTTTCTCAAACAAAAAAAAAATAATATAAATCCTTTTCCTTCTGCTTTACAGATATGAAACTAAACATGCTGCTCTGCTGTCATGTTCTTATCCTCTTTCAGCAGGAAACAGCTATGTTCACATGAATGACGACAGACAGAGGCAAAGTGAATTTTGCAGCAGGATGGTCTCTGAGCCCAACGTCTTCCTGGACTCCTTCTCCTACCAGGACAACAGTCTAGCATCGGACACCGTCAGTGTGGACAGTTCAGACAGCTTGGAGACCAGCTTCTCTGCCTGCTCACCAGACAACATCTCAAGGTTAGAGAGTAGTCCCGAATTACAGAAGGTTCTTTATTGTTGGTTTAACAGAGGAATCAATGAGAGTAATTAGTAAGCAGATAGAGGTCTTATTACATTCTGCAGAGGAAAAATGTTTTTTCTCTGACAGGAAAGATAATCCGATTTGGACAGCTGGCTTTTTTAACATTGTTAGAAGAGTTAAGGAAAAATATCTAATTTGTAAAGCAGAGACTTTGATCGGAAATTAGGTAATCTCTTTAAAGGATAATAAGCAAGTATATAAGCACTATTTCTAATGAAAGAAAAATGTTTCATTCATATAGTTAGAAAATAAAATGATATTATTTCCTACTCAGTAATTAATGGGAACATTTTTATAGTGATTCAAACAAAAAAAGAAGTATAATAATATAATAATATTTATCTTAATCTGTCGATTATTTTTTTGATTAATAATCAGATAGCAAAGGGTTCTTTAAAGAAGATCTTTTACAGATTTAAACTAAACTGTTTCTACTTTAAGAGTTCTGGATAGATCATATTGACAGACGAAAAAGTTTTTTGTTTTTTTTTAAATGCCAAATAATTACATATTTTTTTTTTACAATTTTTATATAACTTCTGCTCTGAGTGGGTTGCTTTGTCAGCTAAAGGCATGTTTTAGAGTCTCTGTACTCCAGTTAATGATTAATCGATTACTAGATTAGTTAACGATTATTTAAATAATCTATTAATCACAATTAATCCAATCAATTGTTTCAGCCCTAGTTTGAAGTCATTGAAGGATTTTGGTGGCAGGTTCATTCCTTCGCTCATCTTTGTTCATTTAAACAAATTCACCTTATTAGGTTTGAAGTTGCAGATTTCTCAACCCTAAAAAGCTCATCATATCATACTTTGTAAAAAACGAAGGTGCGCAACCTAAATTATTCCAAAAAAGTGGCCTAACAATAATTAGAAACTCTGTACTGTAATTCTGTAAGAAAGGGACTGAATAAACTGTTGAGAAAGGCCACTTTTGTCCTGGGCTGCACGCTGGACTCGGTAGAGGAAGTGGCTGAAAGGACGGCGTCCAGGCTTACATCCATCATGGAGAACACCTCTCACCCCCCTGCACCAGACTGTAGAGGAGCTGAGCAGCTCCTTTAGTGAAAGACTTACAGATCCTGTTTGTAAAAAGAAGCGCTACTGCAGGTCATTCCTCACTGCTGCCATCAGACTTTACTATGCAACACTAAAACTGAAATAACTTGTGCAATAACTAATGTGCAATCACTATTAAGTACCCTGTGCGATAACCTGTACAATAATCCTGTTAGATAAGGGATTTCAATATATATACATATACGTGTGTGGTCGCACTGTATATACCCCATGCACGTTTTCCTCCTTTTGGCACCTTCTTTGACTATTAAGCCAATGTGACAATAAAGTCCATATTCTCTTATCTTATCGTGAACTCTTTTTTTAAGAAGACCTGATCATTTTGTGCTGAGCAGCTAGCTTTCTCTCCTAGTGCCAGCACTTCAAACGTGGCAAAGATCGAGGAAATGGAGCGTTTACTCCGGGAGGCCCAGGCCGAGAAGCTGAGACTCCTTGAGCATCGGGTAAAAAAAAAACAAAGACCTGAACTGGAACTGAAAGTATCTGTTTGTGAAAATTCATGCAGTTTATTTTTCCAATTGTTTTGTGCAGGAGCGGGAGATGGAGATGCGCAGGCAGGCCCTGGAAGAGGAGAGAAGGAGGAGAGAGGAACTGGAGAAACGTCTGCAGGAGGAGACCAGCAGGAGACAGAAGCTTGTGGAGAGAGAAGTGAAACTCAGGGAGAAACAAAGATCACAGGTAAACCACAAGTTGAAACTCGGTGATCTCCTTCATGTAAATAGGTGGAAAACAGGTCTTATTAATATTTAGTGAAATTTCTCTGCAGTCTCGGCTGTTGACTCGCTACTTACCAGTGAGGAAAGATGACTTTGACCTCCATGGCCACATTGAGGCAGCCGGACACAATCCGGATGCCTGCTTCCACCTGGCCATCACTGATAAAACTTGTCGAGGATTTCTGGTCAAAATGGGTGGAAAGATCAAGACATGGAAGAAACGCTGGTTTGTCTTCGACCAGAATCGAAGGACGCTCACATACTATGCAGGTGGGCGCCCCTGTCTCTGCAGCAGAGGACATCTGAAGACACATCTGGATAGTTAGTGGTGGTGGTGAAAATGTTTGATCATGCCTCTGTTTATGTTTTCTGCTGCAGACAAACATGAGAACAAGATGAAAGGAGTCATTTACTTCCAGGCCATAGAAGAGGTTTACTATGACCATTTAAAGAACGCACACAAGGTACATGAGCATGTGTCAGTGTTTACATTAACATCTATAGTGAGGGATGAAAGTGCCAGAATCCAGTGCATAAATAATAAATTATAATAGTAGATCAGATGAATCAATTATTATCAAATCAAATCAAATAATTGAATAAAATATATTTAAAACTGTTATGAATAATATTTTTAGAACTCAAAATGGTTTAAAATATCTCATCATAGTTAATGTGAATTCAATACCTGCCAGCAATAAACAACTCAGTGATAAAAATGATAAGAAATAGAATAAAAAATGACAAATAAAATAAAAAAGGCCAGTCACCTTGACTAACTTAGGTTTAGGCCTGATATTAAGACAAAATAAAAAACAAAAGAATCCTAAAAGTGTTTATGCTTTACTCCCATCTAGTGGTGCGTTAAGGGAATTACACATGGTGCCAAGCTTGAAAGCGTGCAATAACTACTAAGAAAGTCATAGAGCAGAGATGGGGGATGTAGAGCCATCCATAGTGTCTAAGTCATATGTTTGTTGTGTCCAGCCACTGAAAAAGACTAGTCCAATCTGCACAGTGAATTAAACTGAGCAGATACAACTCGCCTCGTTCAATGACTGGACACAACAAATATATGACTTGATGGCTCTACATCCCCCATCTCTGTCACAGAATGGCATAACTGTAAAAATGTCAACATCCTGCAAAAGTTCAAGTGTTCTTTCTAGTAAAGAGGTGCAGAAACAATGTATGTTTTTTTTTTATTTTATTGATACCAATAAGTTACAAGTACATCCACCATGCATGACTTCTATGAAGTATATGCAACTAATAATTATTGCTTCATAGCAAGTTGAGTGTAAGCTATCAAACACTAGCCATCTCTGCAGGGAGGACAGACTAGTTACTGAATTACACTTTTTCTAACATACCACCAAAAGAAACTTCACTGTAATATTGAATTAACTTATCTGTACACCAGAAAGCCGGGAACCTCCACGTCTGTTTTAAAAACCTATTTCCTTTCGATTCCTCTCCGCCTGGTAAAAGCGACGCCACTGTAGACTCTTGTTTTCTCTCGGGTAGTATTTTTTTATTTGTACCGGTAACTTCCTTTTCCCTTTACTGTGCAAAAAAGTATGGATTGTTCCTCCAGATCAACAGAAAATGGAAAGTAGAATGATTTCTGATGTTGTTTCCTGTTTCATCCTCCTCCACTGACAACAGATGTTCATATACAGGTAGAACGCCTAAGACTAACAACTTTTTTGCCCTTTCGGCTACCGAAATCAAACATGGCGATGCAACATGGCGCAACTCATTGGGTGCAGCGCAATAAAGGAGCTTAGCCATGGGAAGGCTTTAATTTTAATTTGATTCGACTTTGGCAGAATGTGTATTTATGAAAGCTATACTTGACTTTTACTAATGAAAAGCCAAATTAGGTCCCACTATCCCTTTAAATCAATAAAATAAAAATAAAGTACAGTATAATACGAGAACTTTTAGGCTAGTTCACAGATTTTAGTTATTTAACATGAATTTCCCATTTTTCTTAGATGTTGACAAACAGCTGATTCACTTGATGGAATGTGGCACTTTCACCCTCAGAACTTCCCCTTGGGCCCCATCTCTGTAATCTATCTCACATTTGTTTATCTTCTTGTCTCCCTCCTTTCCTGTATCTCCATCACCATCTTCATATGTCTGAAATCCCACCTATGTCTAAACAACAGAGCCCCAATCCCTCTCTGACCTTCAGTGTGAAGACCCATGATCGGGTGTACTACATGGTGGCTCCTTCCCCTGAAGCCATGCGTATCTGGATGGATGTCATCGTGACGGGAGCTGAAGGACACATGCACTTCATGGTCTAGCAATCCCGCTTTTAAATTCATTTTCCTAAACCACTTAAAGCAGTTTCACCACTCTACCCATGTGAGAGTAATGATCAACACGTGCGGATTTGGGAGGGATTTTAATCAGGTCAACCAAACATTAGCTTCTCCGTACAATTATAGAGATGAACTAACGAGCATGAAGGAAATCAGTCTCCATGTGCACACTTCAATATGCAGCTGTGTATAAAAGTAGTGAATTGTTTAGCTTGTTTTTCTCTAGTTGTTTATGTTCTGTGAGATGCTGCAGCGGGTTTTAATCTCATGCCAGGTAGTTTTCCTTTTTTTTCAAATCAGGGAAGATTTCAAAGTTTGAACTTGCAACATGTGCTGATGGGTCTAACCCATTAAAGCTATTGTTTATTTTAAAAAAGCAGTCATAGGAATACAATATAAATCCACTTTTTTGCTTTAAAATAGTCTTTAATTTAAGGGTGCAAAAGCTTTAAACCATCCCATTTTTACTTTGCTTTCAAAGACAATTTTTTACTTTGACAATCAAATATTTTTAATTGTTTTGTACGTCATAGAAAGCATGAACTGTTAGCAATTTAACTGTATTTGAGATAAGCTTATTTCTGAAAACTTCAGCAAAGACCAAATATAGTACCTCATATGCCAAATAGCAGTTTCAGCAGGAATTACCTTATTGAGGCTAAAATAACATTAGCCGTCTGTTAAAGTGTTTAACCTTGATATGTTTAATATTTTCAGGTAAAACAAAACAACAAAAAACTGTTGAATAGAGCTGCTAAATCGTGTTCTGATGGGATGTTTCCTGCTGTGTGTAGACACAACGCAGGTTCATCAGGTCTTTTTTTTAAAAGTTACGCAAATTTCTGGTACCGCACAGTCTTTTGAAAATAAAGAAATAAGCATTCCTCTGAGCCACTTTTTGAAATTTTATGAAAGACTTGATACATATTCTATTCTGTTTACCATTTTACAAGAACAAACTTCAGTTAATAAGAAAATTGGCGAATATTTGCTTAGTGGAAGATAAAATGAGAAATGCATTGTTTTCTAAAGTAAAATAGATTGAAAAGTGGCTGTATCCAGTAGTTTCCAACATATTTTTTGTCCTTGGTCAGAGACTTGGTTTGGTTGGATGGATTTCTTTAGGTCTGAACTTTGATTAGGCCATTCAAACAAATAAAAATATTTTCATCTAAGCTATTCCATTTTTGCTCTGGCTAAATGTTTGTAATATTTTCCTGCTGGAAGGTTAAACTTTAATTTAGTTTCAAGTTTTCAGGTCCCTAAGAAATGCTTTGAATTTCGCTGTAACTTCATATCAGATCTGACCTTTTTTCTTGTCCTTCACCTTTCGAGTGAGATGCTAATGTCATCATATTTCTCTGTGGTGCTATTCTGTCACTCCTTTTCTCAAACAGAATCGTCCGTCACCAAGCAGCTGAATTGTACCAGAATAAATTGACAGCAAGAGAATTCATCTGAATTCAAGTGGTTGCATAGCTTTTTATAAGAGTAAATCAGGCTGAATATAAATGCAGAACAGATTTTAAGGATTTTAGGTTGTAGGACGGTTGGAAAAGCAGTTCTTTTTTCTTCTACTTGACAGTTAGCTGATATATGTTTGGTTTGAAACAGCAAATTCTCATCACAAACATCAAAACTTCTGGTTGCAATGTGACAAATTATACAAAAAGTCCAAGACATGAACCTTTTCTAATGTATTGTTTATAAGGAAATAAGGGGCCAACAAAGATTTTTGCACGACACGGCACTTTTCTTCTTCTGATGGTACTTTTAAGCGTTTCTATACCACAAACAGAATCATCATGGGTGTCTTATTAGAATGTCAGGATGAGAGCTTTTTTTTTCTATCTCTCTGTACTGTCAGTGGTGACAAAAAATGCACCTTTTATTTAGGTCAGATTTATGGTTCAGTCTCTTTTACTCCTTTCAGCCGCTGCTTTCTGATGACCAACATAAGCTGACCTTGTCTGCTTACCTTATGACAGGATTGAATGTCCACCATTGTTCTTCTTTTGCACCTCCTTCATTACCACAAATGCTGGAGTAATGAAGAGAAGATGTTTAGGAATCATTTGCAAGAACTAAATAAGGCATTGGAACTTCTAAAATCACAATTGTGCTTAATTTTATGCTGTTCAGCTAGCTCCCTCTGTCTGCCGTGGAGGCTGCAGGCCTCACATGATGAGGCCATGTTGTGCAACGGTGATGCTGGATGTTCCTGCGTCACCCATCTGTTCTTAAAACTAACGCATTTCAGCATTTTCCTCCAGCAGAGGTCCTCATTGCAGAGCTATTGCACTAGAGTGACGTAATGCTCTGCCTGGTAAGCTTATATTAACGAGCATTTTCTGCAGGAGCATATGCCATATGATTAGTATTCTTTATACTACATATAAGCAGTCATATGCAGGTGTATGCAAAGCTCTAAATTAGCTTTTAGGCTCTTTAATGCATTGTTTTGTATATTCATTAGTAAGACAATGTGCAGAATGCAGGCTTAGTTTACCCTTCGCTGTTTAAGTGTTAATTAACTCCTGCAGAGAGATGAGCTGAGACTGTCACAGATGACTTGTTTCCTCTATCATCGCTGTCACTTAAACATCTCATTGTTATCCAAGCCTTGAAAATAAAATATATAGCATTTATATATTTTTAATACTTCTATTGTTTTGTATTTTGTATATAAACACATTAGCATTGTAGTTGATGGAATATTCCAAGTTTTATACTCAACTTATGTCATGAATAAATACTTCTGACCTCAAAAGTTTAGAATGTCAGATTTTTTATTATGTTTGTGCTATAAACAAGATCAAAGTATATTTTCACAAAAAACGAAACTCCTCTTTTTCACTAAACCGAAACATGTGCCTGAGGATGCTAATGTTTCCTGTCGGAAATAGCACTGACAGGATGTTTAATGTAGGAATCAATACTCTAATAGAGTTAGATGCATCTCCATCAAGTACTCCTTTAAAGACTTTAACTCACAATCACTGTCTTATTTTGTTATGAAACAGAGATTGGACGACAGATCAGACCAAAAAAAAAAAAAAAACACAAAATAAATTAGAAAAAAAATGTAAAAGATACAGTTTCCCAACATGATAAAAATAGTTGTATTTAAATGACAAATTAAATAAGCTGAATAAATTTTAAACTGAAAAAGCGAAAATGAACTATAGGTATTCTGTTAGTTGTGCTGCATTTGAACAAAGGTATAATAAATAACTTATTGTAGAAAGGAGAAGAAAGTTGAAAATGTACATACCCTCCCATTAAAGAAAATTAAAAATTCACACTAGTTGCTCACAAAATAGAAAAGTAATGATAAATAAAAATGTTCTAAATGATAATTTAGCACAAGAAAATATTGATTTTGATTTTATGTTGAATAAAATTGAATAAAAAAAACCCTTAGACAAATTAAGCTACTTAAACTAGTCATGAACAGTGAACAAACACGGGTTCAGAAGTCTGACTGAACATTTCCTGAACATTACACCTGATTTAAGTGATCGCCAAATCAATGTCATGATTTCCTTTGTCATCATATTTCTTTAATATTACTTTTGTTATTTTCGGGGTTTTTTTAAAGGCAGCTGATTTTTTTTCTGTCTTTAAAGGAAGGGTATGTAAACATACATGCACAAATGAATGTATATATATATATTTTTTTTCTGCAATATTCAAATAAAATAAATACGTTACTGTAAGTCGACAGTGTTTGTTTGTGTGTGTGTCTGTCTCTGTGTGTGCTTATTAAGGCACTGTTGTTTAGAACTCCTCCTTCCAATATGTGCAGCCGTCCAATTGGTTGACCTAGTGGGGTTGGCATAGAAACACAGACTGAATCATGCTAAATTAAGTCCTTAAGAAACACATAGACCCTGCAGTGATGGAAACAGACACAAATACATCCAGACCATAAAACTATATGCTTCCCCTGAGCATTGATCAGTGCTTGAATTTGTATAACATATGTAGGACATAGATGATGTGGTCTAACAAAGTCCTATAAACTAAGTGAAGCATAAAACTTTGTGTGTGCATGATCTGTGGTGGTTCTGCACTAACGCTGCTAGGTTATCACTTAAAGGCATGAAGGCCACATTACTGCAGAATCATGTGAACTTATCTTAACAACAGACAGCATTCACGGACTGCTTTTTCTGCCGTGGTCATATTTGCTGTAGTAAAATTCATGATATAATTCACCACGATGTCTCACCATGTAAGTCCTTATTAGTCTTCCAAATTCCTGTGCAAAACACATGAATTATCACACATCTGTCATCGGTTTCAGCTGCTGTCAAAACCCTTTAATCCTGCAGTACAGGTGTTAGCTAAAAACTGTGGGACATGTTGCAGCAGAGCCTGGAGGTAAAACTGTTCTTTTTCTCAGCCTGTATCTGTGCCTAATGTGGAGAAGTCCTCGTGTTCTTCCAATGCCGGTGGTGGCTCTTCTATTCTCAGCATAGAGCCTTTGGCTTTATGAATATAATAACAGTCTTTTTGTAAACCAATGAAACATTTAACCTTTGTTTTTTTTTTAAATCTTTTTTAAAAATCAAGTGTTTCCAAACATCACCTCATGACTAAGATGAGCTCTTATCTTTAAAAAGATAATGCAAAAGGTTAGTACCTTACCTACAGGAGAGAACATGTTTGCTACCTTTATATTGTACAAATCCAAATTAGTTTTTTGCAAGCCAAGACCATAGCATATCTCTACAGTCTTAAAAAATTCTGATCTACAAAACCATAAATTCTAACACTACGTTATCATTTCATTCCCTGTTTGCTGGGTCTATCAGTGGATATTTACAAGGAAGTCTTTAAATATTTACAATGAAAGTAAAAGGAGAGTCTCTTTTTTTGAAACAGGTTAGAATAAAACAGAAGAAGCTATCATCTACAAGAATTCAATTTAGCTTTTATAGTATTTTAGATATTACATACAACTGGTTTTATCAGCCAGTTATTTGGACCAGGATACTGTTTGAAGTTTACTTTCACCTCAACCCCGATTTCCCTTGTAAATAAGCTACTACATCACAACTCTAATGTAAACACAAAGAAGTTTTAGAAATTCAAAAAGTATAGTTTGCATAAGGTGTTTTTTTTTTTTTTAGAGTGAGAGCCATTTATGTTGCTCTCGACCTCTTTGAGGGAAACTGTGTTTTACCTGGGTTAATAGAGATTTGCTGGGAAATCTGCTTTTACTTAAAAAGCTGATTTCTATAATTGAAGATATAGGTAAAGTAATATTTTCTGAAGGTGGAATTGAAAGTCAGAATTTAACAAGTAAGCCTTATTGTCAGTGTAACTGATAAAAAAAAAAAAATGCAAAGAAGGCGACAGATAAAAAGTATTTACAACTACTTCTGATGGTTTATATTATTCTATAAAAGCTACAATAATGCAACCATCAATTTTTTTTAACATTTAGTGATTAGATGCAAAACACTAGAAAAAGAATAAAATCATTTGACTCTTCTACTAATAGTAGTTAGAACCAAAACAAGTAGTGAACCCCTCTTCCTCTCTGTCTTGCATCTAGAGCATGCTCTCTTTGGGTTTTGCATAATTCCCAGATCAGATACCACTGACAATCTGAACCAAAAAAAAAAAACTAAATTAGTTATCTAATACTTGTTTTGGGGGGTATTTTTTGAATAATTACATGTTTTATCTCAGTTGTAAAGACATTAAAATCTCATATAAAGCAGAAGAGTTATTCAGCAAATTCATTTCCTCTAAGAATAGCAGTGACACACATTCCCAAGCCTTTTTACTGATAATATGGTATGCATGTTAAGTGCTTTTCCCTCGCCGCTGATTGGCTGATCCCAGCTGACATTCAGAGGCTCGCTATTCAGGTCAGTGAGCTTGGAGTGTGAATGATGTTGGAGCGATGCTCCTCTGGGGGTAATCCAAGAGAGCAATACAGAGGCAGGAAGACGGGCTTACTCCTGTTTTGCTTTGAAGCAGCATTAAGGACATGATGGAACTGATCACTCCATCTAGGTACTCATGTTTTTTTTATTGATTAAATAAGAAACAGAACAACACATATGCTTCTCTACACTGAGATATTGTTCTCATTTGAGCATAACTGAGTTTAAAGTAGACATGTGCCAGTGTATGAGCCGGAGAGCTAATCTCATCACTCCCCCTTGTCTCGCTCAAACGTCCACAATGGCCATTCATAATGGCCTCTGTCCGTTCCACTGAAAGAGCGATTTCCACTCCTCGACAACAACAAACAGTTCATGATGAGAACTTATAACGTTACATATAAGCAGGCAGGCTGTACAGTCCAATGTCTTGTGCAAAACGGATGGCACGTTTTCTGCTACATAGATCCATAGAGAGGTGTGGAATGTAAGTTTCATTGTTGCATTCGTTTTATGCTGATCTGCCAAAAATAGAAAAAGACAAAAAGGACGGAAGCTTGAAGGAGAACGCCCCCGACCCCCCCAAAAAAAAACGTCTCAGGAGGTTACTACAAAAAGTGGAAATAACAAAAGTTAAACCAGTGTAGAAAAGACTGAAGAAAATCTGAGTCTGTAGGAAAAGCACCTTTGACAAGGCACTCGCCCTGTTTGTTTCCTCATCCAAATATTCAGGTGTGACCTTTGAACCTTTCCTGAGTGCACGCCTGACTAGTGAAGCACCAAAGATAGGGACTCTTGCTCCAGCTCCCCATAGAGATGTTGATTTGTGCTTGAATGCTGCCTGGCTCATTTCTATGTTTCTCCTTGGTGTATTAAAGTAAAGAGAGAAAGTTACAGCATTGAAATGGGTTTTAAAGAATGACTGTTTACATTAGCAACTGCTTTAGTCCAGTTTTATTTTTTACTTCCTTATCTGCGTGCTGCTGCCAGTAGTGGCAGGTTTATTAGCAGCTCTGCGGACGGGCACTTTGGACACGGGGATCTTTGTACGAGGGGGTTCTTTAGTCTGGGAGACCTGTGATGCAGCGTGGAACTGGGTGTCGTGCTTCAGAGGGATCTTTGAGTCACGCGCTGAACTTGTGACAACCTTTGACTGTTGAGGCTGCTGATGCTCCACCGGGTGATGTTTTGAGGCCGGAGCGTTTGCCTCAGGTGAGACCATTTTCTCTCTGCCAGCTGCACTATGTGAGTTAAAACCGTGTTTTTCTTCTACAACTGGCGAAGTGGGGTCCTTGCTCGGTTCGTAATGGTGAGCTTCCCGGACGGGCTGTCTGCTGACTCTTCCTCCACCAACCACTGGTATTTTACTGAGACCCGTTGCTTTTGATTGTGATGTCTTCTTTTCTTTGGGGGGCGGTTGTTCTTTTGTTTTGGACGGCAGCCCTTGGATCGCCTGTTCACCTGCTCCATCCGGACTATCTGGCGATGCCTGCACAGAACCCCTAACATTAGCAGAGGATGGTGCATCTATCTGCCAAGAAACAGGTGGAGGGGGAGCAGAAGCAGTTTGTGGTTCTGGAGTTTTCGGTTGGGAAACTGGGGCAGGTGGAGAAACTGGGAGAGATTCAGGGTGGGGGGTATCTATGGATGATGCCACTGGGGTTTTGGATCCAGAAAATTTGGTCTGGGCAGGTGCTGGAGGAGTTTTAGATACGGAAACTGGGATTTCAGCAGGGGAAGTAAGAACTTTAGATGAAGACTCCTGCATTTTAACATGAGTAGAGAGTTCTTTAGATAGAGAGTTTGGGATCTCAGCAGGGAAGGTAGAGCATTTAGAGGAAGATTCCTGCATTTTAACTGGAACAGATTGATCCTTAGATACGGAAACTGGGACTTTAAGAGGGGCAGGGCAGATTTTAGATTGACAGATATCAATTGGAGTTGGAGAGGGAGGTTCTTTTGATGCAGGAATTGGTATGTTAGCAGGCGAAACTTTTATCTGATCCGGAGCAGATGCAGTCGCCGATGATGTTGGAGCAACGTGAGTGAGGGGAGCTGTTTCTGTGCGCTGTACGGCGGGCATCTTATCTAAAGCTACTGATATTGCAGTGGGTTTAGTTGTGGGTGGAATTTTATCTAATGAAGCTGAAGACGGAGACGGAACAGATCCAGAGCTGACTTGGGTTTTAATTGCAGCATTGGAGGTTGAATAAGGGCCGGGGTCAGAAACTGTTTTGTTAAGGTCCAGATGGTTAGGGGTTAGGGTGGGCTTGGAAGGGGCCACTGATGCTGAACCAGAAGTTGTGGTTGATGTGGTGAAGGATGTGATCTTTGAGGAAATGACTGGGGCGAAATGTGGGGATGTGGTTTTATTCGTAGAGGGTACTGATGATGCCAGGGAATCTTTGGATTCTCCCACAGCTGAACTTTGAGATTTAACGTAAGTTGACTTTTCCAGGTTAAAACTACTACTAGTGGGAGGCTGGGTGATGGGGATGGGAGGACTGTAGGTTTCGGCTACGGGTTTAGATGATACAGCAGGTGAAATAGACGTACGATCAGGTTTACTTACAGGTGCTTTATTTGGAGCGATCTCTGTAGCCATGTAGTTAGCGGTAGAGGTCAAAGTCGGACTGAATGAAGAAACTTTTTCCACAGTTGCAGATGCATATGCAGGGGGTGTGGTTGTGGTGGAGCTTGGAGTGGACTGAATTGTCTTGGAGATGGAAGATGTAGTTGATGACGATGGAGCTGTTGAGGGTTTCGTTAAAGAAGGAGCAGGAGTTTGTTTACCTTGCATGGTGGCAGGAATAGAGTCTGAACTCAGTTTGACAGGATGAGAAGTCAAAGTGAAAGATGAAGATGAGACAGCTACAGAAGAGGGTTTAACTGTAGCAGTGGAGCTGACTGTTGAGGAGGTTGTGGTAGAGGAGGAGAGGGTAGGTTTGGAGAACGGAGACGTGGATGATACAGGAACATTAGCATTTAGAGCACTGCTAACTTTACCCCACTCTGCTTCCACATCAGCCATGATGTCTCCACCCCCTGAGATTGAGTCAAATGTCAGGAGAGAGGAGATATCTGCCAGCAGTGAGCTAAGGCTGTTATCACCAGGTACCAGCGGGGGTTCTGGGGTAAGCAAAGGGGACACATGCTCTTTTGTAGGACTCACAGTCTCTGCAGATTTCACCTGTGGAGCCGGGGTCTTTGACGCGGTCATAGCTGAACTTTCTTGAGTAGTAGAGCTCTGGACAGGCTCTGTACTCTCGGTTTCAGAGCTGTCCAGCGTGCGAGGCTGGCATTTGGGTGTGAGTGTCATGTCATCTTTGATGATTTCCACACTGTTAGTGCGGGATGACTGAAGAAGAGGGCTCGGAGGGGCTTCCTCTTTGTCTTCCTTATCCCTTGATCGGAGCTTGACGTTGCTGAAAAGGCCCTTGAGTCCACGACGCTGCCGAGCCGCAGGCTGGGTCACTGTTTGGGCTCTGCGGTCCCCCACTGCCCTTCTTCCACCCCTCAACAGTGAGAGGAAGCTGAGGGACTTGGCTGAGCTGGCTGAAGAGATGGAGGTGCGGGCAGGAGCCGTTGCCAGAGCATCATCTTCACCGAGTGCTTCGTCCTCTGGCTGCTCCCCATCTTCTTGTTTCACCTCTTTTCCATTTTCCTTATCTTGCTCCTGCTCTGAATCCTGCGTTGAAGTCTCAGATAATCCCTCAGATGTTTTACTCCGGCTGACAGATGACTTGTTGTTTCCGTCGCCTTTTTTTCTTATGGAAAAAATGTTACCTGGTTTACGTTTTCCAAACAGCTTGAATCCTTTTCTGATTTTTCCAGTTGGCTGTGATTCATTAGGAGGAGGGTCCATGTTTTCTGTCTGTACATCCATCCTCTCTGTGATTCCCGCCACCTATATCTAAGTCCTTTGTCACTTGCTCAGTTATTATTCCAAACCTTGTGATGGAGCATTTATATCCAGGGCTTTATCTCCGTCTGTAGCCTTGCACTCTGCTGCTCACACTGCGTTTCTTTATCAGTCTCCTGTATCCCTCCCTCCCTCTGTGGTTCCCATCCAACCCTTTCTCCTCTGTTTCTCCCGCCAAAGCACCGCCCCTTTGCCTTGCTCTTTTTTTTTTTTTTTGGTCTGGCTCCTCTCCCTGGCTGCCATGGCAACTGAGGAGCTCAGCAGCTTTCGTCACCAATGCAGAGCCAGAGGCTGTCATCAGCTAGCTCTGAAACACAGCTTTCTTTTTTTTTTCTGTCTGATGACTGTGTTTACATAAACAGGAAAAACAAACGCTCCATTAATAGATTCAAAATCAGACTTCTAAATAACCTGACTAAAAATAAAATAATTTGATGCAAATTATTGCAAATAAGCTGAAGGGACTTTCAGCAGCAACATACATGTATTTTTACCTTCATCAAATCAGAAAAAAAGAAAATTCTATAAAATGTATATCTACAGTATATTGTAAATGTATTTGTGAGCTGCATAGTTTACAATGTTGGGGGGGTCATTTTGCATGTTTACCTACAGGAAATTTCTTGTAAGTTAATTTTTTGTTTATGTTACTTCAATAAAAGCATAGCTCTAGACTAAATAATTGAAATCCTAAAAATTTTTTACAAACTATAGTAGGTTTCTGACATTTCAAAGAGCAATACATCAAATATTACAAAGCAACTAGAATTCTATGCAACTTTTAAGTCACATAATGGCAAACAAAATAAATGAAGAAATTATTAGTATATTTAAAAATGCTTTGAACTAGATTTGAAAAAGATTTTGAGGTCACCCTCGTGCGACCTCTTGTGGTTATGTTAGGAACAACACACGGCCGTAATAAAAAGGAAAGGGAAAAAAGAGGGCCAAAAATGAAGCTGCTTTCTCATCCACTTTCTGCCAGAATGAGCCTGTGTAAGTGGGTCAAAATTCATACTTTATATGCTTGAGTTACTTGATTTTAAAATGTGACACACAAGCTTTATGAGGCATTAGGTATATTAAATATATCCTCATCACAGACACAATGATTCGCTTCAAACATTTCTCTTAATTTTGGAGAGCATGGATTGCTGTTAATGAAAATCCAAAATTCACTTCCTCAGAAAATATAAATATTACATAACACCAATAAAAATACTTCTTTTATCATATGCAAATATTTCTTTATGGCCTTTAGTGTGAGGGAATATTGCTGACTTATGAGTCCATTACATCATTCTCATAGAAAGCAAGTCATAAAAGGCCATTGCTTTAGAAGCTGGAGTGCTGTATTCAAGAGCGTGCTGAGTGCTGTACCAAAGCATAATAAGAGAAAATTAGATGGAAGGAAAAACATGGTAGAAATAGCTGCACAGGCAATGATTGAGAAGATAGCTACAAGAGTTACATCCAGATATACAGGATGTATACTGTCTTAAGTCAGGTTTTCGGAAGCCACAACAAAGAGACATATTTAAGACATGGGCTACTACTTTTGCCACAAAACTAGGAAGCAAAAAACAGAAAGAAAAAAAAAACAACTGAATGCATTGCTCTGTCATGATTCTACACGAAACCTACTTTTTAATTGAATTACAAAACTGAATCAACTTTATAAATGATTATTTTGTCCCTTCTGCATCTGGTAAGATGCAGAAGGGATAGGTGCTTTGATGCACTTCCAATGTTGCAGATAATTTAAAGGCCTTTAAATGCTGACCTGCAAAGAAAGCTGATATAATTGAAGCTGTAGACTTTAAAAATAAATCAGAGGGACATAAGTCAGTTGCACGCTATGGAAGTTTTCATCTGTGTTGCATTGTAAGAATATATAGCTTTATAATGATGCTGAGGTTGGTTCTTGATTCACAGCTTCAAAGTAACTAAAAAAAAAGCTTATTTCACTGTTTGTCATTTTGGTCTTGTCTTTTATAATCTATTAAATTAAATTAGTCCATTTCAATCTTAAACATATGTCTAACAGAGCCTACTTAAAATCTCTAATCGTAAAGTCTGTCACTAACATTAGACAGACAAATGTCTTTTTTATATATTGCTTTGTTTCTAATAAGTTAAAATAAACTACAGCAACCTTTTGTTTTTCTCCAAATGACCAACAGTTGAATAGTGTTCACTTTTTTCTTTTTTTTTTTTTGTATTTTAGTTTTCAAGACAACCAGTTCAACTGATGTGCAAAAAAATCTTAATTACATCAATGCAGAAAATTTTTGAAAATACAAAAATGATTCTTTAAAAATGACACCTCAATAAATAATATGCACTCAATTCTTTAACAAGATGCTAAGGGTAAATATGACATATTCCATAAGTTATACAGTTCCAAAATATGTTAGTTGAAAGCGTTGACATTCCTGGTCTTCTTTAAACATCATGCTCCTCCAGAGGAGCCTGCACGATTGCCTTGTGGTTCAGCACAATCTCTTGCTCCTCAATTTCAACTGGATCGTACAAGCGACGGTATAAATACCGGGTGAAAAGGCTTATGATGAACATCTCCATGATCAGCATCTTCTGACTTAACACTGCAGATACCCACAAAATAGACAGAGAGAAAAGAAGACATGATATGAGTTGTAATATTTCAGCTGAAGTGGCTAAAAAGTATTCAGAGTTGTTTCTTACTAAATCCGCGGTACTGAGAGGAGAGAGGAGGGGAGCAGGCGATGCATCCGTTTGCAGCCAGGATGTTGATGATTGATGTCTGCAGCTGGGTCAGCACAAATGTGAGCTGAAAAGCAAATAGATAAATCCTCATTATAAGCATGCATGTGGAGGGAAAATGTTTGCAGTGCTCTAGCTTTTCAATTCAATTCAGTTTATGCCTATAGCGCCAATTCCCAACAAAAGTCATCTCAAGACACTTTACAGAGACAATTCAACCAGATCATCCAGTCAGATCTGTTAAAACTTTTCTATCCAAGGAAAACCAGTGGATTGCATCGACTCATTGACTCGAAGGCAATCCCTCACATTAAGCATGCCTCAAAGCTAGTACTTTAACATGCAGAACCTCTCTTCCACATTTTGACACATTACAATGAGTGAAAAATTGGATGATGGTGCTTTGGACGGATGAGATCAAAATCTATTTTTGTCCCCAATAATAACAATATATAGGACACTTAATATACAAGTGGTAGTATAATGTTTTAGAGACGTTTAAAGTTACATGGGATTTAGTTATAGTTGGAGGGAATAATAATAAATAAATTGATTTAAACACAGAGTAACCATGGAAGTAAAATTGTTAGAGATTACAAAAGGTTTAGGCCTTGGAAGGGGATTTACTTCCAAGAATCAGAGAAACCCTTAAAATACTGCAAGAGAATGGTCCTGATCAGGGATTCCCAAACATCCAGCCTGTAACCCCCACAATTATACATATAATTACTTTGTTCTGTATTAGTTAAAGAGTAGTAATTATGTTCAGTTCTATTTTTATTATTATTAATGGATTTTTAATATCTAATTGGACATTTAATCATTTATTTGTAAATATGCCCAATTTATTGATATTTTTGATCATTTATAATGTATAAAAATAAATAAATAAGGGTTACATATACTTCTTTAATGATGCACAGAGGTGAGTACATTGTACTCAAGTAAAGGTAGCACTACTTCAACATATTTCTACTTGAGTAAAAGTACTATGTAGCTGTCCAATAAATTAATCAAGTATCAGTTAAAAAGTTCTTTAGGAAAAGGCTACTCAAATTCTGACTATCTGTTTACCTTTCAAAATGATTTAACGAGACTGACTGTAAATAAATGTGGACATTTCTTTTTTCAAAGACTGTAATATGATATTTAATACAACGAATAAAAACTCAGACCGAAGAAAGACTTATCCAAGTCCCTTTTGTTAGTATATAGTTTTTTTTTTGTTCTTTAGCATACATACAAAGCTATTTACTTACAGTATCTATTAAATGTATAACATACATTACCTTAATTTAATGTCATACAGGTCTAAGTAAACAGGTAAAACGCAACAATTTTCTACAAATAAGAAAGCTAATTTTAATCAAACTTTAATTTTCTATATTAAAGTAAAGTAAAAAGTATGGTGCAATGAAATTACTCCTAAATGTACATTTTTGTCAGAAATGTATTTAATTAAGTTTAACTGAGTAAATGTAACTAGTTATTACCAACCATTGATGTTAGATGTGTTCATTTTTATGAGATATTTACTTTAATGTCTTTCATATGTTTGCCCTCCATATACCTCACATCACAATCATTATAAAAATGTCTAATAATCCCCCAGGGGGTCCTGACCCCTGCTTTGGGAACACCTGGTCTAAACCAAAACAAATTCATGAATTAAAATGACTAAATCAAATCCAAATATAAATCCATTACAGTAAGTATTAAAAATGTGGTAAATTCTACAGCTTATCCCCACAGATATACTTTAATTTTTTTTCCTCTGACTGATTGATTTTGAGCTATTTGGCAAGCTGGCAAAAACCTCAGGGAAAAGTATCCCTAAAAAGGTATCTCCTTATTTAACATTGCTTTATTTTTTCATTTTACAGTTACATGTAGTATTGGAGCCTAATTTCTTTATTAAGCAAAAAAACAACAACAAAAAAATAAAGTTGACTTACTTGGTACATTGCATACTTGGGAATAATTTTCACGCTGCGTAAAAGGATGTTAAGGTTCATGAAGACGATGCCGACTGGCCAAAGGGAAATTACGGTGAGAACACCAACAGACAGGTTGATCCAAAGGGTTGCACTTCTGATCCCTAGCTAAAAAAAAAACAACACAAAGACATCTCACATTTTTTTATTCTTAACAAAAGGATTAAAAGATGTAATTTAAGCTCTTACATTTGTGGGATCATAGATGGCATTTCTCCAGAGAATTACAGAAATGATAGAGAAAACTGGTTTTAGGATTGCATACTGTAGAGATCCCAACTTCAGCAGGAATAACATCTTTCTAAACAAATGCAGTAGAAAGAAACAGCATTAGCACAGCAGTAGAACATGGATATCATAAAATGAAATGATGGAAAAATAACTTAATAAAAATACTTAAATCAATAAAGAACATGGGACAAATAAAAGGGAGAAGAACTCAAATAGAAAAGCGTACCGTGACATCGGTACGAGAGGTAAACAGGGGCAGCAGCAGCAGCAGGGTCCTACGCTGATCTTGAAGTTTTTACCAGCAAATATTTTTAGAAAAGGAGTGGAGCCTCCAAACTCCTCAATCAGCAAACCCAAAATCTTGTACACCACAACTGAAAAATAACTGAAAATGGAAAAAAAGAAATTAATGCATAACTTATAACACGGATTAAATCTCCAACAAGTAAAAATATATAATGGAACTATTTTCATTTATTTGTTTAAAAAAAAAAAAAAAAAAAAAACAGTTGTCCAAACCTCAGCTGAGTTCAAATCTCCATCTCTCAATGCAAATAAAATGGGAGAAACATGCATCTGTTTAACTGCATTAGCAAACATTCTCTAAAGTCAGGTTCACGACATTTCTATTGTTGATTAAACTAAATTTTTTAAACACACAGAGATAAGGGATGAAAACAATGAGGCAAAAATTAATTAAAACAGCTATGTAGGGAAGCAAACAAAAAACAACTTCTGCTCATGTAAAAACTATTTCCCTGCAGTTAACTGGAAAAAAAAATAGCCTTGGAAATTAATAATCTTTAACAACATGGTCATAATGGCCAATAAATCATCTGTGTTTAAATTCAGATATTATAAAGGATATTAGGGGGGTAACATCTAATTAGAGATTTAAGATGAACATACTGTATTGTTTTCTTTTTATTAAATCTGTCAGCTTGGATTCTAACAAAATCATTTCTAAAAAAAGAAGCGAGGGGAGCTCTCTATTCTATATGTGGTTGAGCTTTGATCTGAGGGTGTAATGATTCATCAATCAGTTAAAATTATACTATGAACTCCAGGTGAGGTTTTGTGGCTTTTATATTTATTACTCTGCGGCCATTCACCTTACACAGTTTTCAAGAACAAACACAGGGGCCAATCCTAAACCTTTGCTATGTAAGAAATACAGATTGCATTGGTTAATAAATCTGGGCTCCTCTTAACTTTATGTAAAGGATTAAAGTAAAGCTTAGGCAGAAGTAATACTGACAAATCCAGGTCCTATACTTTGAATTCAATGTGGGCAGCCCATCTCAGTGTCATGCATTGAAATTTCAATTAAAATGAAGAGATTACTAAGAAAACAGCTGTATACTAACTTCCACCCCACAGATACGGATGGGGTCCTTGTGAGTAGGCTGGAAAGAGAGCTTCAAATGCGTTTGTGCAAAAGTTATAGATCTGTCAGTTTTGATTTGCTTGTATAGATTTGATGATTAAAAATTTGGAAGAAAAGTGAAACCAATATGGGTCATAAATATTCTACTTTTTTATAACCCATTTGAAGCACAGCAACGACCAAGCTTGTGCCGGTCTGCATATGCAGATATGGGATGTGCCAAGCCAACCTAAAATGGTCCCATGCAAGAATCCAGTACTGAACCCAAGCCAACTTGACAGTAACACAACTCATATTGGGCCCCAAAAAAAAACCATGTTGGGTAAGGAGGACGAAGCCAAAACTCACCATGCTGACGTCATGTCTGTGATCATCACTGCACGAGGAATCCACAACCCGAAGCAGGCCATGGTGGCGATGATCTGAGACACAAAGAGTACAATAACAGCATACTGTTCATCTGTAATTTTCATTAAATGTATTTGTAGTTAGTTAAAGTAATATGCTGTGTCCATTATCTGTTTTCTATATGGTTTAAACTTAGCAGCAACTTCTAACAACCTCTGAGACCTGAATACTTACTGGTGACACACCACTAATCCAGATGACGATCGTCTTCTTGGGATAAGGCAGGTGTTTGTAAATAAACAAACACTGCTCCAGGAACAAAAGCAGGGAAACACAGGACATAAAGGTGAGCACGAAATAGAGTCCAAACTCAAAAACATCTAGTCCTGTCATGGAAAAACACAAGAGAAATATTCAATTATCAAAGTCAGGAAGTAATAGAGGACCATGTTCAGTTAAGTTTTATTTCATTACTTCAAACTGACAGTTTAGGGTAATATAATCAGCAACAAGGATGTAGTAATGAGACTCACTTACGGTTGATCATGTCCAGAGCCAGTGGAGGCTCCAGTAAACACTCTGGCTCTATGGTTCGTCTGAAGTCTTCATCCATGTTGACCAGGTCTTCCTCTTAAAAGCTTTTTCAAAAAGACTGCAACTTGACTGCAAAATGCTGGTGCTCCTTTCACATTGCCAGAGGACTCAAGAGGCAGAAACACCTACAGCTGCTCTTTACGCTTCAGCCGACTGTGATGGAGTGAAGACACACAGCCTATAGGTCACGGTTTTAAACAGCAGTCGCCGCTGCTTATTCATTCACAGTCTTGAGTCATAGTGATTAGAGAACCATCAAGGGCAGAGTTTTAGTGAATCGGGTGAGACAGAGCATTAAAATGAAGGGCTGGACTTTGACAGGGTGTGTTGATTCCTTACATGAAAATAAAATAGAGTATAAAGAGATAAAGGAATTTTTTTCGAGCATTTTACAGCTAGTGTTTCTCACCCTCCAATCATCTGGTGTCGAATTTGCCTAACAGCTTCCAATAGAGATTGAATTAAATTCATTGCTTAAGCAGAATTATTACATTTGTTTAAATATTATCAGTGATAGGGGAGCCAAACTTAAAAAAATAAATAAAAATAATAACTTCAACCTTTTGAACTATTCCTATACTTTTGCAGACAAAGCAAAAAAAAAAAAAATACAAGCTGATCCTTGTAAAATCTTGGGTAATGTATAAACTATCACACTACTTCACATTTGTTGTGACACTGAGGCCATTCACCTCATCCAGCTAAGTATCCAGTTAAGTATCTCCTGTTAACTCTATATGTAGTTTTCCAGAGAAAAGGTCAAATTATCACATATCTTTTCTCTGAGGATAGTGAATGCTTACATGTACAGAATAAGATATTAAAAAACCAAGAATTAAATTTGAGGTCTAGATTTAAGAGCAATCTATTGTATGTATCTATTTCCGCATGTATTGGTTAGAAGTTGGGAGACATAATTTTGGACCATTTTCAGTCAAGCAAAGTTTCGTTGTGATTAAAATGTAGATTACCACAATAGCATGACCTAATGCAATAATGGTTTGGATCAAGAGAAAGAATCAGACCCTAGCAGGAGGCTTTACTGGCCATTTATTTTGGTCAGTGTGGATAAATAATAGTTTCACAATCTTAAATTTCCAATCCAGTAAATACATTTAAGCTCTTAAGAGGATATCAGATTTGAGAATCATCTTGTTAGTGAAAAACAACATTTGAAAAAATAAGAAATCGTTGATTTCCAAAGTAGTGGATGAACATTTAAACCTTTCGAGAGCAGACCCCTTCAATTAAATTATTTTTATTTACATAGCGGCAATTCACAACACATGTCGTTTCAAGGCACTTAACAGAGACAATTCAGCGAGATCATACAATCAGATTGGGTCAAGGTTTTCTATCTAAGGAAAACCAGCTGATTGCATCGACTCATTCAAAAGCTATTCCTCACACCAAGCATGCTTGTAGCGACAGTGGAGAGGAAAACTTCCTTTTAACAGGAAGAAACCTCCAGTAGAACGAGGCTCAGTGTGAGCGGTCATCTGCTGAGGCCAACAGTTCCTGGTCCTGTGCTATTACCTCTGTACCTCACTCCATTTGTAAAGGACTTAATCAATTATGGCTTCTCATTAACACACAAATTTATCATAATGCCACAGCTGCAACCCGAGCCTCATCAGCTCTATCACCACCCATTGCCTGTCTGGAGATTAAGGTATTGCTGTAGCTTAACTTCCTCAACTAAATACCTCCAAAACCAAAGTCAGTCTAATCTGCAGCCCTACATTAGACCCAGTCATCATCTAAAACCAGCATCACTCTTTCTGGCTATGCCCTCTCTCATCAATAGTCACAAATTGGCCTCCCCTCTTTAAAAGTAGTGACTATAAGGTCTCCCTCCTCTCACACAAATCTACATACAGACATGCCCCTCCCTACCTCAAAGAACTGCTGGAAGAGAACTTTTTGGTTCCCATGCTGCTTTTATTTGCTGATTAATGAACCTACTTGTTTTACTGTTACCGTAAATCCTCTAATATAGGCCCGGGCCTTTATTTCACTCAAGTGCATCGCGGTCCAGGCCTTTATTGGAAAGAGACAAGAATTAGAGACAGGCCTCTATTGCTATTTGAGCAAAACAGACTACCAGTGGAATTACTAAAAATGACA
>NW_015150622.1:1497955-1529732 GCF_000732505.1 Cyprinodon variegatus
CCCGGCCGCTAATGGAATACAGGCCAATATTAGAGAATTTACGGTATATTTGCTTTGATTGCTAATTGTTTTTTCATTCTGCTAGTTTTAAGCCAAATGAGAACCTGATAAAGAGGGCATTAGGGCATTGAAAGTACATTTATTATAAAGAATCAAAGCTTTATAATTTCCCACGGTGGTGAGATAATTATTAATTAGAAAATATAGTCAGATTATGTTTCAAACAATCGACATGCTGGGTTGACCAAATTTTCATCAGCGAGGAGAGTGAGATTATTTTGGTCCTGTATGAGCTTAAGAATTGTAATTATTAGGTGATATTGATAATTTAAAGCAGTTGTATGGATGCCTGAGTACCACACATAATTTATTTTTCCAACAGCCGGAGCCAGGATATCTTAACAAGTCTACTGAATTGTTGCTAGCCTACCTTAGCAAGTGATTCAATTGAAGTTAGTGAGCTCCAGTGATAAACTAATAGAACATTAACATTGGAGCATTATTTAATATAATCAGCCAGTTGTGCCACTTAGTGCAAAAATGACAGATAGGTAGTATTATTCGGTTCAATAAAGTAAATGAAATAAAGGGTTTTACAAAAGGCATACAAAGGGCTTTAATTCTTAACACTTGTAATTAAGTATATTGCCTTTTTTCTTTCGAATTCTCCTTTGTGTCTTTTTATATTTTTCATTGTGAATATATGTGATGATGGTTGTGACAAATGTTCCCCCTCTAGGGAATTAATAATGATGATTTATAGGTCAAAGCCTCCATAAAAAGACTATATAACAACCCCCATACCAAGCCCTTCTCAATTGTGTTTTATTTGTATGTGAAGATAAAGTTTGCAATCTATTGTTTTGTTAAAAAAAAAATAAAAATAAAAAAAGAAGAAGAAGAAAACACATCAGACCGAGAAGAATCCATTCATTTAAGTCCTTTAACTTTCATCCCAATTTTTAAATGAAACTTCTCAGAACGTACAACACCCATAGCACCAGGCAATATTTATCTTCTGGTTGAATTTACTGCAAACCGTCTCAACTATTGCTTAAATAGTTGGTCCAAGACAAAGTATTTTTTTAGGAGCACATAAAACAAAACAAGACTCCCTAAAATCTTTTTCCCTAAGAAGAAAACTCTATACGTTAAACTGATAGAATACATATTTTTTTACAGTAAAAACTATTTTTAAAAAAAAGTAAAAAACATTTTCAAGCGTAAGAAAAACAATCAAAAATTAGGAAAGAAAAATACAGCAAATAAGTATGGATTGAAACAAAATGCTGAATGATAAAAAAATAACGTTTTGGCTAAAATAAAATATACTTTATAACTTTTTTTTTATAGACATTAAAATAAACTTCCACATTCAGGTACTTATTGTCAAACATAACTTGGAAAAAAAAAAAGTTTACCAGTTAAATGTCTATCACAGTCATCCATTCTCTAAATCCTGGATCACAGATAGGCTAATTATGAAATATAAAATTCACGAATAAAGCTAAAGTTTGCTCTGTTGCCTGAGAAAGGTCAAGCACCTCATTTGACTGGAATGTCAATAACCTGAGATGTGTTGCCGAGATAAAGATTTAAAGAGGTCCAACTCTTAGGTGCTGAGGCAACATATTTATAAAAAAAAAGAAAAAAACCTCATACCACCATTCATACTTGTTTTAATGAGCTTTATTGTTATAATCAGTACATTTATGAATCAAGTTTGTGCAATAAAAAAGCAGTTCTTTACAAATGTTAAATTAGCAGCTGAAGCAAACACATTGTGCTTTAAACAGTCAGTGAAGTTAATTATAAATAACTTGTAAATTCATATCAGATATCATCCTATAAATAAGTTATCAGTCAAACCCCATAAAGAGCTGTTCATTGTGTCCACTAGAAGGAATGTGCTCATGAAAAAGGACCGCCTTAAAAGACAGGATTATGGTCTCCAAAGGTATAAAAGCTTTTATCCAGGAATCTCCTGGTTTTGGCTCAGGAAAACATTGAAACAAATGGCGCTGGTTCTGAGTTTATCCAATTGGAGTGTTTTTTTTCCTTCTTTTTTTGTTGCTTAAGAATAAATAAACTCTGTACTATGAGAAAACAAAAACAAATCAGGATGAAAAATGGAAACTTCTTTATTTACTTTGCAGCATTTTAGACTTTTCAGTGTATTGAATTCCACAAGCTTGATGCCTCCTTGCATTTTCAGTCATGAGTTATTCTTCATAGTTGAAATAAAAAAAAGATGATAAGAAAAATGTAAACAACACCGTTTTAAATATTTCCAAACATAATACAAATTAAATCTAAGATCATCCAACAGTTTACTATAATTACGGCCCATTTATAGTACGTCACAGACAGCCATAGTGTTGGGCTTTCTAATCATTTAAATCTGACCAAAAAAGTCTTGCTTTAGATGCTCTACAAAAAGCCCCTAAAGATTTAGCGAATACTGAAAGAGGACGAATGTCTTGATGAAATGGATTAAATGGTTATAATGTTCAGAGAGTTGGTAAAAACACAAGCTGGATCTCAGAGATTGGTTTTAGATTATAAAATTAATAAAAAATAAAGTATTTAGTAGATACAAAGACAAATCTCCTCAGCTTCAGACTGTTGCAGTCTACAAAGTTGCTTTAAAGCATTCGTTGCCATCACAACAGTATTTCTTTTTTTGATGCCACGGATGGTCTTGGAGGTATTGATGCTCCTTGTTTAAGGCAGTTCAGCTGATAATCTATACAGGGCTGCGTGCGTGACCTTGGGTGGGGGTGTAGCAGAATATACATGATACAAGTTAGAAGAGATATCATGTTGTATAAAAAAAAAAAAAAAGTCAACATACCTTCTAAGGCTCAGTGTCCATGGTCACGGTAACTATCTGGCCTCCATCTGAAACGACATTATTAAATAACATAAAGAGAAGAAAAATTTTTTAAACCACTCAGACATTTCTAAAGACTGTTCCCCAGGGCTCCATTTGTGGTCCCATTGCGTTTAATAACTTTTGGCTATAAGATTAAAGTTTCACAATATTTGATTGGGAATTCTGTCATAATATTGATGAAAAAGAACTTTATTTTTATTAAAAAAACCTTAATTTTTTTTTCTCACTTCAAAACGTATAGTTAATAGCTGCTTGATATGACTTAAGTCACAAACCAAGAAAATGTAATTAAAAGAGTCAAGGTATTTCTGTTGAAGTCATTGTAGTTAAGAAGATTATCATCCTTGCAGCATTCACACAAGGATAAGTTTGTTCAGGGATTGTGAAAAGTTTGCTTTCACATAAAGATTTTTAGACCAGGCCAACTATTATGCAGATGGAAAGAATCGTTTCAGAGGCAGCATATTTGTGTAATGAGCTGATCAAGAAAAAAAATAAAAAAATCAAAAGCCGATCATCCAACAACAAACAGAACGGGAAATTTGATCAGGTAATGTTTTTGTTCTCTGACCTAAGGGTCCAGGATGGATTGATACTGGCCTGATCAGTTCCAGAAACTGGACTCTGTCACGGTTAAAAGTATTTTAAAGGTTTAGTGTGAAATCAGTATCTAGATCAATGTTATGTTTCATTGCTTGTAACAAAACTGAAACTGGTTAAACTTTTAGAAATAAGTTAATTTGTAAAAAAAATAATAATAATAAAGACCACCCCTCTATCCCTGTTCAACTATACTGATTGTCAAAAGAAAAAAAAAAGTATCCCTCAAAAGTTGTGACCATCATATAATCTAGACTTCCTATATTACTTCGAGCGCTGGTTATTCTAGTTAATTGTTCCATCAGGAATTCACATAATGTTTAAAGCCTTCATTTTATCAAAAAACTCCAGCTAGAGTTCTGATACCAATCATATCAATCAAAGATAGATCATATTTTTTTCATTCCAGCTTTCTGTTATTAGCTTCTTTTTACAAAAGAGTTTAAAAGGGATGTTGAGGAATTGAATAACAGCAAAATTTTAACTGCAGCTCATCCTTTTAACATCACATCCTGGTTCAGTTATTTTAAAACCAACTGCAAGCCAGTTTCTCTGCTCTTCCATCTGACTTCCAGTCTAGAAAGGAGATTCTCCAACATCCCAGCTGGACATCATGTTCCACGTGGTGGAAACTCCAGAGCTGCAGTCTTACTTTGCTGGTAAGGTGGCTACATCCCAATCTTTGAAGAAAGCCTTGACCCAAAACCTTAATTTCACCTGTTGCTTTTATCTGCCACTAGTTTTTAAAAATGGATGAATTCATTTGTCTTGGCCAGACATCCGAGGTGTCCTTCTGCCACTGCTGTGCCGGGTCTGATTCCTAAGCTCCTCCCCCTCTGCTGGTAAGATGATGTTGAGCTTCTACATTCTGAGGGTGCTCTACAAGCGCGACGTTACTGAATCAATTGTACAGTAAACTATTTCTTTAATTCACTCTTTAACAGGTATTTCTGCCTGGGCGAGGAGAATAAGTAGATAATGCTGATTGGTTTATCCAAAAGTTCCTTGAAACTATTATGCTGATGTCTTACGTTGTGCAATTGTAGGACGTGACAAATATTTTATTTAATCTGTCTTAAACAGACATTATTTATGTTGTTGCCGAAATGCATCTTTAAAATAGCCTTTTTATTTGACCCCTTATGACTAAAACATTGTTAGATGGGTAGACTGATACCTTAGTAGTCCAGTGCCAATGCATCTATAAGCCTGTAGCCTATTTTCCTAAATTTACTTTGGGTTGAAAGTTCCGGTGCCGTTTTTGCGGATCAAGCACATCCATGTTAAAGGTTCAAACCTAGCAAACAAGCGAAGAGTTATACTCGAGATGGATTTTCTGGATCCTCAGAAGCGACTGGCATTTTGCTCAACTCAGGCACTAGCGCAAGCTACGAGAATGAGCAGAAAAGTGCAACAGTCCTGTTATTTGGCCACAGGCTGTAGTATCATTAGAAAACTCCGTAGGGCCTCTTTAATGTTAAGAACTTCCACTTTCGCCACCAAGGTGTGTCTTGCTTTGCATTTTCTTTTTTCTCCCTCCTTCAGCTCCTCCTGTGTTCTTCTCGAGTCCATTTTTAAAGTGGTTTGGTTCCGCCAACTCAGTCTCATGGTGAGTCGCAAGCGCCGGTAGCGCAGGTAGTTTATGAGTAAAAGGAATTTTTATTAAAGAATCCTGCTATGACCTGACATCTTGTGATCTACGGCCTGTTGGTTACCATCCACTGCTAGCTTACAAGAGTCAGCTTGGCTTGCAACAGTGTGTTTTTGGCCTGTTGGTTAGCTGTTGTTAGCCGGTTCCCTATTCCCCCTCCACCCTCCTGTCTTGCCTGGTGGATGACCAGTAGCTTTACAGCAGAAGCCTCTCATCCTCACATTATCATTTGGTTTTAATTAAATTTCAATCCTGTTACATCAAATCTTTATTGATATTCGTTCATTTTAGATTAAGTAAAACTTTATCGACTCAAATATTACCAAAGACTACTACTGCATATCTATATTATATTACATCCTCTTTTCTGCGGATCCAGTGGGCATTTTCCAACGCAAAAATGAAGTGGAGTTAATAAACCAAATATTATCATAGATTATCCCAAGGACGTATGTATTCCTCTTCATTTTACTTGTTTTGTTTTTTAAGTACCTTGTGTTTATTTTAATTTGTAGTGTTCCTGTAGTTATAAATCAAATCAAAGACTGTGACGGAGATTATTAGGTTTTCCATTTGAGTAAACAACTTGTACAAATGGAGACAATCTTTCCCTTGTAGTTGATGATTAATAATCCAGTGTTGGGCCACAAAGCAATTTACTAATTTTGGACATTGAGGGCCAATGTCCATGCTGATATTGGCGTGATCATTGATTGAAGAAGATACAGTTTTATCTGCATCACCTCTCCAATATACGCAAAATCCCCTCTCTACTATTTTTTCACAAGACACTCCTAAAAGAGCATGTGACCCTGTCCCCCTCGGGGCTTGAGGAGGAGATAATAACTCAAAGAGATTGTCTCTTTCAGGGATGATCTCAGGCTAGAAACAGTGAGAAGGCCCCATCATGGAACACCACATGTTAAGGACCAGAATTTGCACACTGATCAAAGGCTAAGTGGATCTGGTGGCTGACTTCTGAACTAAAATGCTGCAACGACCGTTTGCAACATTTCTCTCTGACTTAGAGGGAACTTTTAGATGCCTGAAAAGAATTCCAGTCTCCACACTAGAAAAAAAAAGTCCCTTTTCTACCAAACAGTGCCAGAGCATCAAAGTAAAACACATATTAAGAAAGTAAAAACTTTTATTAGAATAAATGCAAAACAAATGCATTCAAAAACTATAATCACAGGGGGGCAATGTTGCGCAGCCCTTAATCAAATCAGATCTTGAGTAGTCTTCTAGATTCTATCACCTGTGCGAGAAAACTAAATGAGGACAAGGCTGAATCATTTTCTTTTTGATAAAAATTAAAACTAAGAGTGGTGTTGGTTATCTATGTGACTAACAATTTAAAATAATTAATGAAGGCAGAAAAAAGAGCTATTGTAGTGTTAAAAATACACTTTAACGTGTAGTAACATAATGTATGTTACAAGATGAATACTTACTATATAAGGAAATAAATCAATTTTGAGTAATAAAAAAATTAAATAAAACACTGCTAACAAAATACTCTGCTGAACATAAACAGAAACACAACAAATCGAGAAATTTAGCAAAAAGAAAAAAAACCAACTGAGGGTTAAGGAAAAGCTTCAAACAAGCTTCACATAAGGGAAGAGCGCCAGACCACTGGGGTGGGGGGGAATCATTACCATTAAAGTAATCAACACATAGACATTAGTAGAAATTCATCTCTACAAACAAGACCAAGGGAAAAAAAATATATTTCTCCCTTTTATGCATTTACTTTACTAATGGTCTGTCCCAAAAAGTGTTGATGACCGTCTCCCCCTAGTGGTCTGGAGAACTAATGTGAGCTAGTTTGCAGGTTTTTTAATTTGAAGGTTTTTTTTAGCTACTTGCAGCCTTTTTCTATGAATGTGTAATTTAAGTTTAATGTTTGTATTTGATAGCCTTATTTGTTTACAGGACTTTTGAATTTGCTATGATATGTATTGGCAGTGTTTGCGCCCTTCACCCATTGTAATTTATCATTTAAACCGCATAAGTAACCAGTAGCTAAGTAAAATCTTTACAAAAAACAAATGTAACTGAACGGAACACAAACTCAGAATGTGAGAAGCCTACCAGGTTTGTTCTTGCAGTTATCCTCTGTGTGAGGCTCATCATCAGGCACCACACAAAGGTTTGTCTCTCCATCCACGGGGCTGTGAGTTAATTTACAACAGTGATTAGCATGATAAAAGAGGCACAAAATGCGTGTCTCTTAAAAAAAACAATACATAGAAAAAAATAAAATACAGACATTTTTCCGTTCTGCTGGAGGATGCTGTTCGCTTGTTCAGGGTCTATGTGAACCAGCCTGGTGACAAAGGAATGTCCATCTCCTTGACTGAAGAATATTAAAACAATACTGATGAGCATGCTAGTTCATTTATAATCGCTTCAATTTTATAGAAATGTTATTCAGCAGTCTGAACAAGACTTTGACATATTTCAGTAATTTAGATTTTAATAAGTTCATTCAAATTCAAAGCAATTTTTTTTTTGTTAAATGAAGACCTGAATAAATGACTGCAAAATTGGGTTTTCACTATTTCAATGTTTTACTCGCTTGAGTTTAAAATATTTCAAGCAGCAACATCAAGTTGATGAAAACAAATATTTCTGATTGGACACACAGCTTTTTTTTAATGTCTGTGAATCACTTATTTTTTTTCGATTTGGTAGTGGTTTTCGTTTCAGGAGGGGGTCAGTCATATGGTATTACTTTGGTCATGTGCAGCGTTAGAAACAGTCAAATAACTAGTTACAGTTACTTCTCCCAAAAAGAAACTTAGGACGTTTCTCATTATGCGTACTCCTGAGTTCTCATATGCTCTTAAAACATTATCAAGCTCAGCCCCAGCACTGCTTCAACAGACAAGCACACAAGACAGACAAGGAACAAAATCCTGGATGTTGTTCTCGCCCCTTCCTCTTTACTGAGCGTGCATCGGTCCAGATTTGCGCGTTCTTCAGACTGACAGCTGTCCCAGCGCTGACGGAGCTCAGAGTTATAGGTTAAGTTATAGGTTAAAAGTTGCCATTTCTGTTGCCGTTGTTCTACGAAGGTACAGCACAGAACAAAATTTGGGACGCAACTTCTCATTCAAAGAGTTTTCTTTATTTTCATGACTATAAAAATTGCAGATTCACACTGAAGGCATCAAAACTATGAATTAACACGTGGAATTATATACTTAAAAAAAGTGTAAAACAACTGAAAATATGTCTTATATTTTAGATTCTTCAAAGTAGCCACCTTTTTTGCTTTAATTACTGCTTTGCACACTCTTGGCATTCTCTTGTTGAGCTTCAAGAAGTAGTCACTGAAATGGTTTTCACTTCACAGATGTCCCATCAGGTTTAATAAGTTTAAAGCTTAATGGGATTTATTGCCTTATAAATGGGGTTGGGACCATCAGTTGTGTTGTGCAGAAATCAGGTGGATACACAGCCGATAGTCCTACTGAATAGACTGTTAGAATTTGTATTATGGCAAGGAAAATGCAGTTAAATAAAGAAAAATGAGTGGCCATCATTACTTTAAGAAATGAAGTTCAGTCAGTCCAAAAAATTGGCAAAACTTTAAAAGTGTCTCCAATTGTAGTCGCAAAAACCATCAAGGGCTACAAAGAAACTGGCTCACATGAGGACCGCCCCAAGAAAGGAAGACCAAGAGTCACCTCTGCTGCGGAGGATAAGTTCATCCGAGTCACCAGCCTCAGAAATCGCAGGTTAACAGCAGCTCAGATTAGAGACCAGGTCAATGCCACACAGAGTTCTACCAGCAGATACATCTCTATAACAACTGTTAAGAGGAGACTGTGTGAATCAGGCCTTCGTGGTAAAATAACTGCTAGGAAACCACTGCTAAGGACAGGCAACAAGCAGAAGAGACTTGAACACAAGGTATTGACATTAGACCAGTGGAAATCTGTGCTTTGGTCTGATGAGTTGAAATTTAAGATCTTTGGTTCCAACCATTGTGTTTTTGTGCAATGCACAAAAAGATTAATCGATGGACTCTACATGCCTGGTTCCCATGGTGAAACATGGAGGAGGAGGTATGATGGTGTTGGGGTGCTTTGCTGGTGACAAGGTTCGGGATTTATTCAAAATTGAAGGCATACTGAACCAGCATGGCTGCCACAGCATCTTGCAGCGACATGCTATTCCATCCGGTTTGTGTTTAGTTGGACCATCATTTTTCAACAGGACAATGACCCAAGGGCTATTTGACCAAGAAAGAGAGTGATCGCATATTTTCAAGTAAGACATATTTTCAGTTGTTTCACACTTTTTTGTAAATATACAATTCCATGTGTTAATTCATAGTCTTAACGCCTTCATTGTGAATCTTCAATTTTCATAGTCATGAAAATAAAGAAAACTCTTTGAATGAGAAGGTGTGTCCAAACTTTTGTTCTGTACTGTAGGTTTTCAGATCATTTGAGGCAAGAATGTTACTATGTACCGCTGTTGCTCTCACATTATTCGTGTGACAGTTATTATAATTCAGGTCATGATAATAGATAGCAGCACTGCTGATGTTTTTTAAAGAATCCAAAGGGGGGGGTGAAACATGGCATCAGGAAATATCCATCATCAGCCATAACAGTAATATCAATATCTGTGCTTCGCTAATTTTAAGCCTAAGGCTGTTTCTCAATTCACAAGAATGAGAGTATGGCCTCACGTTCTAGCCAAGATCACAGGAAAGTATGGACTCAGGGAAAACAAGAGATAAATCTGGGTTAATTGAAACAGAAACGTACTTGTGATGTCACCACATTCAAAGCTTGTCTGGGCTGCATTTCACCTCCTGTTATTGTTTCTAGATAATAATACACCATTACTTTTTTTTCAATTCAGTGAGGGCAGCGTTGTGCATTCACTGAATATGTTGATATTTTTAGTTAAGGGTGGACAAAAACAATATCCAGGGACTTTTTCCATTCTTGGTCTTGTGTTCTTGTGAACTGGAAAAGTGCTGGGGCTGATGACATTTCACGGGCGCACAAGCACATGAGAACACAGAAGTACACAAAACGAGAAACAGCCCGACTGTTTTAGAACGAACAATTCATAAGGGATCATGAAATATCTTGAGACTCACCTTGAGAAAACAGGGAAAATCCAGTACTTTGCCTGTTCTCCAAACACCTCAGCTACATTTCGTTTAAAGCCAAGAGAGAAGCCATTTTTGTCTGGACCATTTGCAAAAACAGGAGCTCTAAATGCCTCTAAAAAAATTAAAAGATTTAACTTAAGTTAGCAATCAATTTTTAAAGAACAAAAAACTGTCATATTAAACAGATTCATATTTACCTATAGTGGTTCTGTTCTTCCCCACAAGCCACATATGGTAGCTATAAAGTGATACTATGCTAATGAAGAAGAGTGCCGCAACAAAAAATAGAAATAAGATGTGGAATTTCGCGTGTGTGTCAGGAAGTTCTTTCTAAAAACAGAAAGAAAAAAACAATTAAAAACACTGAGAAATATTCCCTTCTGCGTTAAATTTTAATGTTTTAGATTTCTGTAGTCATATTTAAGAGTTTCTAGAAAATCCTTGAAGTGAAAAACAACCAACAAAAAAAAAACTGCTACACTTTTATTTTTTTAGATTTAATAACCTCAAAAGAACAATTCATCTGTTTGACACTTTTACAGAGGTGAATTACGAAACAAACACATCAGAGGAAGTTTCTGTACTCACCGTCCAGAATTTGATGAAATACTGCACAACGGTCGCACAAATGACAACACAGTAGAGCGTTGCGTAGGCCAAGAATAGAATAAAGAACTTGTAGTTTGAAAACCCAACACAGTTATTCACCCTGAAAAACAAATTCAGAGACAAAGAATAGAGAAAACCTGACAATATAGGATTGTAGTTTAAAGAAAGATGTGTCATTCACTACAAAATTATATGGCTTCATAATAATGAATCTAAAAACCAACATATTAAATATATCTGCTTAAAGGGGTCATAGAATGATTATATAGGGTATTTGGTGCTGGTTCTTAAGGTCTCTGAATAGGTTTTGTAATGTTGGTTAGGCTAAAAATTGCATATTTGCTGTTCAATGAGCCCTAATGCAAGCCTGGTTAAAAGCCCTGAAATGAAACTACATTTTCTTCCTTTTATGCTAAGCTCATGAGTATTTAGATGAGCTGTGCTCTGATTGGATGGTTTACAACGAGCGAAGCTGCTGAGCAAAGAGGCATCATAGCAACTAGCACTCACTCACTGAAACATCGAAATTGTTGATATGGTAGGGTGACAAGACGTCCCCTTTTTCCCCAGACATGTCCTACTTTTCATACCTAAAAAAAATGTCCGGGGGGAATTCCAAAATCGTCCGGGACTTTGGTCGACTACAGTGCAGCACGTAGTCGAAACACACCGGGCACTCAAACCGAACCGTAAGCCTTGGGGCTGGACTAGGAACCCCAGCGGACGGGGGCAGGGAGCCAGCGAGGAACGGAGCAACCGAACCAGACCCGGTGAGAGTAGCCTGGACACTGGCGGCCTACAGCATACAGTCACTGGGTCTGGTTTGGTCGCTCCGTCCTCAGCTGGTCACCCTAGACATAAGCTGTCTTCTGTAAAATGCTTAGAGCAAATGAACAGCTGAGCATCAAACTTTGCAGAGACCTTCTGATAGACAAAAATAATCCATGCCTGTTGAGTCTTCGGATCCTTGGGAAGACTGTGAAAATGTCCCCTTTCTCCGAGCAGCCTGGAACCATGCATTTATGGCCATGGTTCTGGCTCATTTTCAATAGAGTAACTGCCTGCTTTGTAATTCTTGTAGAAGTAAACCGAACTCTAGGCTAAACAGCTAAACTAGTGTCTTACATCTTCGCGATCTCTATTCATATTCGCGTTTACATCAACTCGGGCCTTCATTTGGATTCGCCCGATTTATGGTGGAAGTTCGGAATTGTGAGTTTTGTAGAGAAAGGAGGTGTCGATGGGGTTTGAACCTCTCTGTACGTCCATTTCACCCACTGAACTATTGTTATTAATTTAAGACAATTTAAACTTGGTTTTGCATTCTATAACCCCTTTAATGTGTTATGCACCAATTTTCAAAATCTCACCAAGGGCAATGATGGTCCATTTTCAGCACACACCTTGACAAATGGAAACAAGAGAAATTAAATTGATTTACGAATAATATGTTTAAATAATACCTTATTTTCTGGGCTACAGAGTGCACCTCACTATAAGCTACGCCCACTAAGTTTTTTTGAAAAAACTGAAAGTGTACATATATAAGCAGCATCGGGCAATATGCCGCTGATATCCACTGAACTGTCTCCCACCAAATCTGTAGGGGTAGCTCTGCATATCGCCCCTGGAGTAGGGACGAATGAATGCTAGCTCCCGTTAGCTTGTTTGCTAGCAGCAGTAAGAGCTTCTACTGAAAGATGGGGCTTCGCTGGCTCTATTTCAGCTCTGCAGGAGTTTAGCCAAATTTCCTCATTGTTTCGGCAATTTTAATGCAACAAATAAATGGCTAAATGTGGGAATTCAGGACATTTGTTTCCGTCATGGCTGCTGCTAGCATATTCTCATGCCAAATGGAAATTAGCCCATTATTATTTCATTTCCAGCTTTGACTTCCCGCTCTGGGGGTTAAAAAAAATCCACAACAAAGCCGCACCTTCTTATGAACCGAATTGTTTAAAGCGTGGGGAAAAAGTAGAGGCTCACAGTCTGGAAAATACGGTACATACATAACATTTTTTTTTATCTGAAATAAATCCTACTGAAGCTTTTGCTCTAGTCATATATCATATATTGTGTATATATATATATATATAGGGTGTAAAATAATTATAATTAAAGAAACTAAAGATTCTAACAGTAATTGGTTTTATTTTGCTTTTCCACACATCCTCTGGTACATGAAGCTCGCTGTGACAGTTTTATTAATATAAAGTACATTTCTATGATGTACTATCTTTAGATGTGGTCATGTGAATCCCAGCCGATAATATCCAGTAGCAGCTGACTCATAACCACTTGGTTTGATCAAAGGTCACAGTTGTTCATATTTATGAGTCAGCTAGTCCAAACAATGATCAGAACCACAATCGGCGGTAATGGGCTGTTCTCAAACTAGAATAGAATAATCTGTTTGTTTAGAAAAAAGTCAACAGGATAAAAATGCAAACAAAATCAGATGATCAAGTAGTTTGTTAACAATCATTGAACAGTGTGGAAAAAAATCCCTTCTTTTGTTGTTTACAGGTAGAGATAAACATAAGGAAGAAAGTACAGAAGCCATAGCAATAGGTGTGATAGAAATGTACAAAATTACAAAAAGAAATAAAAAAATTAAGCTAAACCAGAGGAGCTATGGCAAGCAAGTTCAAAGAGCAACCAACCTAATGATCAATTAGGATGAAAATAACCTCATAAGCCAACAGAAATAGAGTGGGATACCTAGTCCATCCAAACGTAAAAGGCCTAATGTTTCTCAGTGATTAAAATGTGTAATTTGTAGGAACCTTAAATGAACAGATAAAGCTCTCGTAATAAAAAAAAAGAATACAAAAACTTTATAGACACTTCTTAATATCGTTTAAAAACAACCCTTAACAAAGGGTATTTAATCAAGGGAGGGAACTCACATTTCACATGTTGAGCAGTGATGACAGCGATCAGGTTTTATAACTTGACAGAAATCACAGTATCTGATGGCTGTGGAGAGAAATGCAAGCAGGATAATAATAAAATTATAAGTCCTGAGTAGGTATAGGCATCTTAACAGTTTTACAGTATGAAAAAGGTTTGAACTTCTAAAGTGTTCGATTATAATGTACCTGCAGTTTCAGCGTTATATAAAATCTAAAACCAGCAGAGAAAAAGTGAACAGATCCCAGAGGGCGTGTGTAGCAGCTGCTGCAACATCACATACCCCTAGCCGCTGGCTCTGCTCTGCAGGTAGTATAAAGAGTGAAGGAGGAAAGCATCCAGAATCCCTCCCAAATCTTACAAAAACAACTAATTTACCAATCAATTGTTAACAGCAGTATAGAGACTGCAAAATACACCTTTAACTGACAGAGCAACCCACTTAGAGCAGTAATTATAGAAGAGAAAATACTTTATTTTCCCACAATGGGGAAACTGTGCTGTTTATAACAGCAAAGGTTATAGTAGAAGCAGCCACACAAGGTGCACCATAGAAAGTGCATAAAAATAACAAATATGAAAGTTAAAACAGAGTATTGTACTGTACAGTGTTTTACAATATATTACTCTGTAACTGAAGAATAAAAAAAAAAAATCAATAACAGTTACAGACATTTTTACTGTAATGTATATGTGACAAATAGTAGCAACACCAGAGTTGTGTAACAAAAACGTGCAATGACAGCAGCAAATTATTTAATTGACTAAGAAACTGCAAAAATCAGCGTCAATCTAACAACTTATTGAGGTTGTTGGGAACAGTGATGGTTGTATAAAGTCTTACAGCTGCTGGGAGGATATAGGTTTACAGAAATTTTATTATATTGTAATATACCAAATTTGCTAAACAAATATACAAGGTATATTCAATGAACTTTTCAAGTTCAAGGAACTTTTTACTGTCCGATTATTAATCAATTAATCGAAAAAATAAGCAACAGATTAATCGCTTAGCAAAGTTATTGTTAGTTGCAGCCCTAGCTATATGGAAATACTTTGGTTACCCCAAGAAAATGGACGGCAATGGTTTGGAGGAGGAAGGACCCCCTACCAGCAAGATGTGCTTTGGGACAGTGACAGGCAGAGAAGGGGATACATCTGTAGTAGTATCACTTAATGTTATTTGCTAACACCATTCTAGAGTTTGTTATTTTGAAATGAGCAATCTACCTTTAGCATCAGGCATTAGTCTAAAACTAAACCACTGTGTTACTGAGGCAGATGGTTTGATAATAGAGCTGGTCACAACTTTAGTCGATTGATTGTGTATTTGATTAGTTATGAGTGAAAGGCAATAGTACTGAAGGTCTCCATAGCTGTAGTTGTGGATTATGTGTTCATTAGTTCATACTTGTAATTTCTATTAGCTCTCTGTGCATGTAACAATTGTTAGCATACAATATCCATGTTAAACCCCACTTCAGAACTAAAACCAATAGAAAAACTACCGATAATAGTAAGTCCCTTTGCTGTATAATCTATTTGCATTATGAGGCAGAAATCGCACACTGCAGAGGGAGTGGAAGCCTACGAAAAATAAGGTGTCATGCATAAAATAACAGCATGACACCTGTGATCTATTAATAGCTACCACTGACAGTTAAAGCCCACTATGATAGAGATTATGTTGAAGATCAGCCCACAACTTAGCAAGCATTTGGATTTTCTTCTTTTTCTTTTTTTTTAATTCAGACATTTCAAATTAAACATGTAACTTTTATAACATATTTTTGCTAAAGGTTTTAACACCTTCAGAATTTCATACCAGCCCATACCTAGTCCTAGTGTACAGAAAAGAACCTGATTGAAGCATTTAATTAGATATTAATTATTTAAAGAATTTTTAAAGCTACTCATCTCTTTTGTATATTTTTTTTTAATTGTGTAGTATAGCTCCATAGGAGGCAGGGCCCCTGAGTTAGTTTTAATTCCACAGAGAAAACAAGGTGTACTGGAGTCTAATTAACCCTCCTACATTTCCGTAAACAAAAGAAAGACCAGTTTAGTAGTCAGTAAAAAAAAAGGAACATCTCACAGTCAGCATGATCTGCACTCATGCTGTAAACAGGAAGACAAAATGTAGCAACTGATACATGAGGTTTCCTTTCTATTAATTATATATAATGTGGTGTATCTGAGGAACTGATCTCTTCCTCCATTTAGAATACAGTTATTCAGCAGGAGGGTTTTTCTCTCAGCACAAACAGAGATTAAAGCTTCACCTCCTCCAGCTGTGCGCGTGTACACAGGTACATTTCTGGCCGCTTTCTTCAGGATCTCTTGCTGAACTTCGGCTCGTTGCTCCTTCTCGTACAGATCCTTCTCTGCTTGGGGCAGGGCAAACTAACGGGCAAACAAGGCAGGAGTCAGAGAGCGACCAGCACTTTGTGATTTGCAAAAAAATAAAAAATATTCAAACCCCTTTTCAAATGTCACAAAATAGACATCTTAAAAGCGTGACATGAGTTTGTATTCAGTACCACTGAGTCAATACATTTACAGAAACTCCAGAACAAAAAAGGCCTTCTGGTCAGGAATTAGGATTTAATTGTTGTTGTGTTAGGTGGAGAGTTTATTTATAAAAGCGTTTATCCATACAACTATAGCCAAACAATGAGTTCTACTTTTTTGTAATTTGCCTAGAAAACCTTCTTCCATTGAGGGCCTTTATTTTTCCTTGTTATTCTTCCTAGAAAATTCAGATGTGTTGCGGCCAAAAGAAACTTCCCCGATCAACAGATTATTCCACTTGACCTTTTGCTCCCTCAGGCAATACTCTTAGTTTTGGTGATAAACCATGTCATGGTGGTTTGTGTCTAGATGATGAATTAAACAGTGCTCCAAAGCCTTTTTCCCACTGAAACTACACTATAATCATTTGGCTGATACAATAAAATGGGGCGATAAGCTAAGAATCGGCATTTAGCTTCCTTCCCACTGGCAAAAAAGCTGGGTCTAACCCCTGGCTGGCAAGACGGTGCGACAGAAATCAGGAAAGTAAACAATGGAGAGCAACATGTAAGGAAGCCAGGGATTAGTAATTGGTTTGAATTAAACAGAGATGGACAGCAAAATGCAAAGACATGCCACACTTTTCAGATATTTATTTGAAAACACTTAGGGGATGAGTTACCACTTAGTGTATTCTCTGGCAATTATTATATTTTTTACTTGTCAAATAATCTAAAAAGAATTTTGAAGTTGTTTTTTATATATATATATATATATCTTTACAGGAAGAAGCATCGCTTGCTTACTGCTATTGAAGGACTGGCAGGTTTGGACCAGATCGTTTTCCAGTAGGACCATATGAACATGGCAAAGAAAATATGAAAGATGACCAAATAGCTGACTGTTGAGGGAAAGAAGATGTTTTATTTTGGTTATTCAGGCATTCTTACATAACTTTGCTAAAATCAAACTTTCAGTTAGACTTAATAAACAAACAATGGATTAGTGAGGTGGTGTGTTAACAGGCACTTACTTCGTTCCGCATCATTTGGGATTGTATCTATATGGGGAAAGGAAAATAAATATATATGTATATAAGGTCATTGAGTGTGAATGGATGCTATTGGAAATGTATGAATACATTTCAGACAGAGACACAGCCTCCTCTCTTGCGCCATGCGGCTGCAGCCTGGCACGGGCAGCAGTGGGCCACCCATAACAGGGCGCTTTGTCTGAGGACCATGGATGGCCCGATCTGACCACAGCTGTTAGATCTACGCTAATAGATGCATAACCATAGATTGTATTAATAGTATGGTAAAACATCAAGAAAGCATAAAAATTTAAAATAAAAAAACAGAGATACTGGAGCAAACAATATAGAACATCATAAAATACACACAAAAAAATTGATCCAGGGTACATTTGAAAAATAAAGAAAACTGTTTGATTATACAAACAATTAATTTATATAATCTTAGAGGGTGAACAATTTTCGTATACAGAAAACATCACAGTATGTAGATGACAAGAAAAATGTATTGTATTTATAAAACATATTTATATTATATTTATTTATTTATTTATTTTTTTCCCCAATTAATCTGTTTTTTTTTCCCCAATTAATCTGTTAAAGAAAAAAACTTGCCTGGCTTCTGCCATATGAATTATTTATTTTTTTGTGTAGAATTATCATTTAAATAGTAAAGAGAACTATTCCAAAAATATTTAAAAAGAAAATTCAATGATTATGTAAAATTATATAAAAATTTTAAAAGGATCCAACTCCTTAGATGCAAATGTAACAGTTACACCGATGTTAAACCGGTTTCTGTTATCATCAGATGCATATTTTCGAGCTATTTAGTTGTTCAAACATATAAAATCCGTGCGGTATTGTCTCCCTGCCCTGGTCCTTTAGCGGCTGGTTTTAAACCTCACTTCAACCCGCTTATTAAAGTTGAAATCCCCTGAATCAGTCAGACATCCGCATATATGCAGCCCGGACGCGGTGAAACACTCATTAACAAGTAGCGTACTTACACACACAGAGCTCCACCACATAGGCGTAATAAGACCAGGCGACAACCAGGTTAATAAACAGGACAGGTATCCAGTTCAGAGCCCGTTTACAGCACCTCAGCGCATGAGAAGGGGCCATCTTTAATCCGTCTACCTGGGGGTGACGTCACAGCCGAGAATTTATAAGCGCTGTTCAAAGATGCAATAATAGTAAGATAGTTCACTCCGACATAAAATCAAAGAGACAACAAGTTCAAGATGTATCACTCCCTCATAGCCTTAACAATCAAGACGGGGCAGAAGCACATTCGTGGTGGGACGCAATTAAAAATTTTAATTTAGTTAAATACAGGGTCTTTAATTAATTAAACACAATCAATCGCATTTCAAGTGAAGCCCATATATCAACTAAAAAGAAATTTTCATTTCAAAAACATCCTTTTCCTCGGTAATTGAATAAATTGATCAGAACAATATCTATATTTATTGGTTTTAATCCAGCTATTTAGGTTGTCAATCTGATTGGTTGAATGGTTAAAAATTTACTTTGGAAACCCATAAATTATTTGTAGGCTATCGAATTGTAAACAGTACATGAGCATTAATTATTATACAAATCTTTACAATAAATATGGTAAAAAAAAAATGTATACAATATTTTCTATAAACTGAACATAAAGCTTAATTTCTTATACTGACAGAACTATGACAGTTCAGCTCTGCATAAAGCATTAAAAATTGTTGTTCAATATGGAGCCTTTAGTGCAATTAAAATAATTGCTTTTGTCAATAAACTAGTTACATACACAAATAATCTATGTTCCTGGTCCTAGTTCCTTCCTACCAGCCAGCACTATGTTTGAGCTTGAATATCCCCAGTGGACAAAATGTCTGTGATACAGCTTGTGTGTTAGATTTACAGGTGTACATGAAACAGGGAGTACAAAGATTCCCGTTTGGGACTAAAATTTCATACATGCTTTTATTTATGCGTTAAAATGTTACAATGTTACAATGTTTCAAATAATCAAGTCCTGGCCTTATAAATCTATGTTTTAAAGGTATACTTAGACTTAGACAAAGACTTAGACTTAGAGACTTAGACAGATTAATTTTGTCATTTTGTACACACAAGTGTAAACAAAAAGGAATTTCATTGAGAACAGCTCTCTAGACAATTTCATTTTTTTAGACGTGCAGCCTTGAAAACAGTAAAAAAAAAATACATAAAAACAGTAATATAAACATATGGCTGTATATTTACAGTTACAACATTTAAGTCTTGTTTTTTGTTTGATGCACTTGAGGTGCATCTGACCTTAATGTGTACCAGCTTCAAAAATGAAGCAGCAGGCGCTTTTTTGTTGCCCAAAGCTCGCCAAGTGTGAACGTAGCATTAGGAATGCTGTTCGATTCAGAATGACCAACTCAACCCAATAGTAGTTACATATTCCTTTATTTGCTTATTTATTTGACAAGGGACATTGGACATTAATCAATATTTTAAAATGTAAAACATGTCTGAGTAAGCTAAGCAAATTGTTAATGGTAGTTTGTTTGGCTGTTGTCAAGGCCAACCTCAGAAAATAAAAACACATAACAACCAAAGGATACAGGGGAGATATATATATGTATATATATATATATATATATATATATATATATATATATATATATATATATATATATATATATATATATATATATACAACCAGTATTTACACATAATCTACATGAATACATCATGTAAATATTCCAGATTTAGCCAGAGGCTAAGTTTGTTAAATAAGTACTTGGTTACATTTCTAACATATGTTGTTCCTTCTCATTTCAATCATCTAGCTTATCAAATTACAACTAATAATTGTCAGCTGTAGAATTTAGCATTTAAGTCCTATACTTGCATTTTAAAATCTATTCAAAATATGTGACAAAAAGCCTTATTTTTCTAAAACTTGTAAAGTGTCTGTATGAAACTGTTGGAGTCACATTCAGTTTCATTGTTGAATAATCTATGCCAAAACATTTAATTGTTTAAACCTGTTTACACTGACCTTTTTTTTATTTTTTTTTATTTACCAATTTAAGTTTAAACCAGAAATGCTTTCATATAATTTCATATTTATGAAGTAAAACTCAAGCAATCCTTGTTGTACCAACACATCTTTAGGGCCCTAAACAATTTTTGCTGCAAGAAATGTGGTGATTCCAAAACTGTAAAATGTCTAGAAGTTGTCATGGTGCAAACCAAAGGATACCCCCCCTCTTTTTTTCCCACATTCATTAAATTTTTTTATGAAAGAAACGTGCGACGATCAGTCCGATTTTAAAAGCTGCATTCTACCTTATGGCCAGCAGGGAGCAGTATTTTGCAGCAAAAAGTCAAATTAGAGTAGGTTGAAGGTAACAAAAGTGATTCAGCTGTTAAAAAGAAAGAGTGTTGAATTGCAAAAAAAAGTTACATTTACTAATAAATAATTTATATATAGAATGTTTGAAAACTATTAATTTTATTAGTAAAATTTAGCATAGCTTATTGAATTTTAAAATGTGAAAGATGCATGTAAAAATGCAAACAGATACCATGAAACAAAAATGGTATTCTCGCTTTGCTTTATTATGTACAACATCCTTTCTCATTTGTAGTTTAGCACACTCATAATAAATTAAAGGAGTCAATCTGTACACATTCCACATATGAGACACGCTGAGTACCAGCATAGTGTCTAATAATCAGACGTCTCCTTAACAGAAGAATGGGTCCTGTTTTGGGATGGGGATGGCGAGGAAGGAGGAGAGGCAGAGGGTGAAAGTGATTCAGGTGAATCTGGACGTCTTCTGGTAGGGCTGCTGCTGGGAGATCCACGAGGCGATGAATAGGGTGACAGGGCCTGGAGCATGCGGCCACTGCGCTCCTGGATAACATGCTGAAAAAGAGAGGGAAAGAGAGATACTATCATGTTATTTTTGTACTTTATGCATTAGTTTAATCATTTTAATCTGGATTTATAAAAAAGAGCTTGATGGCAGGCTCTGTGGTGATAAAATAAATATTCTCCAACAGTCCAATATGACTGATTAACCCGTCAGAACATGGATTTTCAACTAAACCATATTCATCTTAGAATCCAGAAATGTGCCTAAATATGTTTCCATTTTAATTTCACCTGATGTTTTCTCCCTCACTTTATTTGATTTTTGGGTTAAAACTAGTGTTGCACCGATACCAATACCAACGATACCAATACCAGTATCAGGCTGGACTGGATTCACTTTGTATTAGTCTTTTTCCTGCTTTACAAAGGTAGGCAGCTGCTTGACAAAGCCATGATGGCAATTATTTTACATCCAAGTACTATGCAGTTCTTCATATATACACACGCACATCAATTTTTAAACAGATGGTATCGATATCGGCAAATACTGCACAGCCAAGTATTGAGCCAAAAACACTAGTTAAAACACAGTATATGTACCCATGCTCTATCTGGTCCAAAAAGCTCCAGGAAATTCCCAATGAATTCCCGTGATTTCTCCTCCCACTTGTGGATGAGGTCCTGGCTCTTCTCCTCCACTTTGTTCACAAAATGCTTCGACTTTTCCTCCACTGTTCGCACCGTCTCTTTCATCTTATCCACCTGATTCTGGAGACGATACTTATTCTCCTACAGGAAAAGAATACTTTGAGTTTATCTTTATGTGGTGGATTTTTTTATACAGAAGTGAAAGATTTTCTAACCTTAAGAAACCCAACATTGAGTTCTCGAGCTGTGTATCCTCTCTGCAGGTTCCGCCGGACATAGATGTCATAGTCTCGGACGATCCTGGTGATCAGATCAGAGGTGGAGATGCCTTCAGTCCTCTGGGTGGCCACAAACATTCCTGATATGAATGAACAAATCCTCAAATTCATTTAAAACAGTAAAAGTAACGTATTGTTAGTAATGATTGCACTGAATGCTGTAGATCCTCACCTGCTTCCTTAATGTGCTTATAAACGTCCTCTGACCCAGCAGATGTGTAAGGAATGTCATCATGGGCCACAAAGTCGATCTATAGATGGAAGAAGGGTGCATTCAGGCTACATACATTAACACATGTTTCAGTATCTTTTCTACCAATAAAATGTCCTGCCATGGTTGAATTCTGACCTTGTGTTTCTGGAGGAACTCTGGTGTAAGTGTCCAAGGAGCATCCCGCACCACCTCGTCGACATAACGACAGTGTCTGAGAGCGTCATAGCGCTCGTCTTCTGTCATCACAGTGTAGCCTTTAAACTTGTGGGTGAGTTCGTCACTGCACACTATTCATGTAAACAAACACATTCGGTGTATTATAACAAAACTGTACATATATAAAATGGTGTAAAATCAGTTAATAAATTAAAATTTGACTTAAGTTTTATTAGATTGAGATTCATCATGTATGTAGAAGGTAATCATAGCACATAAATGTAATAAACATTTGTATAACCACCTCAACTTTTAGTGCATTTTATTTGGATTTTTAATGTGATAGTGTTATGATCTGCCATTCTGGAATTTCTCTTCAGGTTTTCAGCCAGGCTTGGATTTATAAGTTAAAAATTATATCTTTGTATTATATTCCTACTTTTACTATTCCTGTTTGGTAGATTTTCAGTTATCTCCTTTTCGACATTCCTTTGTCTTTGCTCTTATTCTATTTTGCCATTCATTGTTTACAGATATCTTTAGGTTATGTTTCCCAGTTATTCTCCATTTCCCCCCAGTATCACCTTCCTCTTCTAGTTCTTTCTCTCCACCCCTGTTCCCACTCAGATCATTACACCAATCTTTGTCCTGTTAGTCTGTTAGTCTACTCCAAAGTGTATATATACCCCTCCTCTACAGTTTATCCTTACTGGATCTTCGTCTTTAATTCATGTCCTCCTCAATTCCTGTCAGTCCCCTCCCGTTTACTCTGCTCTGGTTCCCCCATTCCTTGTCTGATTATTTTTGGATTTATACAACTACTGCCTTTATAATTAAATCTACAAGAAACAATCTCTGCCTCTGTCTCTTCAGTTTGAGTCCAACTACAATCTTCTCTATTTTATGACAGATAGATCAACAAAGGTGTTATTGTTAAGTAAATGATTCATAGCCATGTTCAGAAAACTTAGATAAATTGCTTCTAGGTCTATTTAATTTAGTACCTCCAAATAAATTCTTGCGTGTCATTTAAGGTCAGTGTAATAACAATAACAACTGTTTTATAAAAGCCTCAAAGGTTTGTTAGATAACATGAACACAACAGGCAGGTTAATGACATCAATTAAAAGAGGGTTTGGTCATCATACAATATTAAAACATCTCATAGAGAAGTATTGATGCAATTTCTTTTAAAAACAACAACTGTAGCCTGCACGAATGTGAATCAGAGAAACAACCAAGAGCTCACTGGTCACTCTGGAGTAGCTACAGATCCACAGGTCTCATGGAAATATATGATAGACCTGTCACAGATCTTACCTTTATAGAAGAAGCCATGCAGGAGACACAGCAAACAATTAGAAGAAGAAGGTGATGTGGTCAGGCAAGCCAGAAATGAACTTTTTTTGAATACAAACAAAAAGCTGGGCATGATCAAAGATGAAATACGCCTTTTTTAGTTTAGCTTAGAGTTTTTCAGGGCTGGACATACAGTCCCTAAATTGAAGGAGGATAGTGGCCGTGTCATGCTGTGGGAATGCTTTTTTTACAGTTGGGATGGGGAAGGGGTCAGGCAGTATTGGAATAAAACCTGTTAAAAGGTGCTAAAGGTATAATTCTATGTTACAGCAGGACAATGGGCCTAAACATACCTCCAGCATTACAGAGCAATAGAAAGATGAAAGAACAGCAATGTTAGAACAGCCAAGTCGAAGCCTAATTGTGTTTCAATTGGTGGTACAGAGGGTGGGTACAGAATTAACCCAGGATGGCTGAATTCAAACATACTGCTGAGAATTTAATGTTTTTAAAGTTTTGAAAAAAATACACAGTGGTCCTTCCACCTACAGATTATATTCACATCTGTTAGTCGATGACATAAAATCATAATAAAATGCACAATAGTTTGTGATTGTGAAGTCACAGAATAGGAAAATGTTTAAGGGCTTAATTTTTGATCCAATTAGAAATAATCCATTCTTTACCTCCTACTATCAGGTGAGTGTTTGGGAAAACATTTTTGGCCTGCATCAGGGCCCGGGCATGTCCCGAATGGAAAAGATCAAAGATTCCATCAGCGTAGACTCTCACCGGCCGTCGAGCTGCCAAAAAAGCAACATGCAAGCATGAACGTCATGTTCTGAACAGAAACTGAGATAAGAGTCTGTTTCTGTTACCATTACACTCATTTGAATTGATAAAATACAGCTGAAAGAGCAGTGCACTGATACTGAAGCTCATATCAAGATTTATAAGTCAATAAAATTGAAATATTAAAGATAATCTTTTCTTTCCTCCTCCTCGCTTCCACTAGAAGGTGCTGTCTGGATTTTGGCGTCAATATTTTTAGCTTTCAATGAAGAAAACTAAATCTAACCTGGCGTTCCTTTCCGGGCTTGAGCAATAGTCAGCTTTTCAAGTGGGATGTCTGTCTCATAACCATTTGGTTTGGCAAACTGTGCTGGATCCCGCAGAGCCTGAAGACAGAGAACTGATATAAAATGCCAAAAAAGAAGGATACTCTGTTTTTAGCCTGCCTGCAGCTCTCAGAACCTGCTGCAAGTCATAGCTGACATGCATTTGTCCCCTAAAACAATTCTTATTATATTTGTGCAATTTTAGGCATGCCTATATGACACATTGGAAGGAAGAGTGGAAGCAGCACTTACTGTAAGACAGGTAAGAAGGCAGGGGTACTTTGTTATAAAATGTCAGGCTTTCCTAACTTAGAAATAAGGAGTTTTGGTAACCTCAAAAAACAAGACATTTTTGTATCATCTCCAGGATAGAGCTGAAGCTGTCATAAAGCAACATACATCTTCTCATGTTCTTGTCTTGTCTGGACTTTAGCAGATGCATATATGCACCCTTATCAGCTGTGATGCAAGATATACTTTGAACCCTTGGTCCGGTTCTAATCTGCAGGGTGTAGGGTGCATATAAACATTGATTTACTCACGTTTCAGAAATTTATTCTCAAGTATTAGTTAATCCTTTAAATTGCACCATAGATAATTGCTGTGTTTGTCTCATAAAATCTGAAAAAATCTTTTACTTTTCTCGTCCATTTATAACAAATATTTCTTTTAAATTCCTTCCAAGTTACCATCTATCACAGTTACAGCTGCAGTGTCTGGTGGCAGTAGAGTTTTATCAAATTTGATATTTACAATCGAATAGCAACAAATGAAAAGTCTTTGTCTCTGATGATAAAAGCTGTTCACATTACTGCAAATATTTTTAGTTGTCATTTTTTGTTCTTTCTAATGTGATGAAAAAAAACAGTTCAACTTACAGCATTTCATGACAAAATCAGACCTACCTTTCTGGTGTCTCCTCCTTTCCGGTTCTGTGGGGTCTGTTGGTGTTGGTGGTTGTTGCTGTTTCGGCCTCGTCTCCTTCTTGCCATCGCGGATCTTCTGCTGGGATCTCACAGGCTGCGTCTCTCTGCTGGCCTTTCCAGCCTTACATGTGGGATGTGTGAGCCTGTGCTGCTTCTTAACTTTACATCCCATCAGCCTGTCTGACCCTGATGACGGGAGAACACGTCGAGCAAAGTTCATGCCACTCTGGTGAAGGCATTCGGAAATGGAGATTACATTTGCAATCAATACAAATCTGAGTTTCTTTCACAGTAAGGCTTTTTTTTTTGTGCTTGCTGGGTAACTGTTTTAGCCATTATACACATTTAACAGGTTGGTAATAGAGTGCTTTGGAAAGTCATATTTCTACAACTTCATGTGTATTCTTGGGGTTTAATGATAGAGGTACAGAAGGTGATGCATTTGGTGTGGAGTTAAATAAATACATGAATTGGGGCATGCATTTGTAGGGCAAATAAAATCAAATTCAAGAAACACCTTGATACTAATGAGGCTCATTTGCCATACCTAAGGTACTGTTTAGAAATAACAACCTTTAAGCAGCTATTAAACACGTGTTTTATTGAGCCCAGATTTCTTTATTAAACATTGTTGTTTTTTTTGTTTCTCTGATGTAATAGTCTAATCTTTTAGGTAGTGTTTTGTTTTAACTAAATCCATATGAATAATAGAAAAAAACTTAAAAACAACATTCTGTTTTATTAATCTATGGTGTGTTTTACAATTATTTCAATTAACAAAATAAGCTGTAGAAGATCCTCCTTCCTGCAACTAACATCTAAAACAAATGGCTGAAAAAAACAAGTTAGTACAACATTTTATTTCCCTTTGGGACGAGTAAAGCATTTTTAAACTGAATTAAATAGAACTTTCCAGTAATATTCATGAATGTCTTGCATTCTGAAGTTAACTCTTTATTTTTCATTTTATTCTATTCACCTAATTAAGTTATCCAGCACCAATTCAAACCTGTATTTTTGTTTTGATCCACTCTATAAAGACTCGTACTATGCTATTTCTGACATTTTGAATTGAAAAAGCTTCCTGGATGAAGCGAAATGTCTTCAAGCTTGGAAACAAAGACCCGTGGATTGTTTTTTAACTTTTTTGACCTGACGTCAAAAACCTAGATCACTGAGAATCTTCACCAGTTTTAAGAACTGCTCTTCTCTGATCAGATATCTGATATTTTGTCCTCTTTGAGCAATAGGAACTTCTCAGTCACATGCCTTAGAGGATTTTGCCTTCTATACCAATTACTTAGCTTGTGGTCCATGTGTGATTTACATGGTTTCAAGGTTTTAAACTCAGTTGTCTATGTCTTTTTCAACCATTCTTAGGTCAGTGTTACCAGCCACTTAGAGTTTTTTCTCGTCAACAGGTCCTAATCATGAACTTTGGAATTCTGCTGTGTTTAAGGACAAGCCATTACCCATGTTGGGTTTTTTTGTTTTGTTTATCCTACACAGTGACTCTTTTCCTTCCCTTCTTTTATTTAGTATTTATTTAGTTTTTTTAGATCGGAGAATTTGGGCAAAATTCCTCATTCATTGTGAAGAAGTTTCTAGTCTTCATAATTTCAGTTTCTCTTAAGGCCAGCTGGATCTGTCTGTAGGTTATCTACTGACTGGAAAGGTTTGCGCTCTTAGCTTGATCTCTGTTCTCGACATTCGGTTACTTTCTTTGAACTTCTTCCACTCTGCCTGTCGAATCCTAAGGTTTTTGTATCTCTTTTGAACATCTGTAATGTTACTTTCTGATAAAGACAAGTGTAGTCTCTAACCTGAAAGACATTGCAGTGTCCCTGCCGTGTACCTTGGTTGAGTGAATCAGAGAATAGATGCGTATCTCCTTCTTAGTATGTAGATTAGTATAATCTATGTAGAGATTATGGCTGATAATTGCGCTACTTCAAAACTAGGGTCTGTAGCCAGCGTTTTGTGTAATGAAAACCTCTCATTGCTACATCTTTATATTAATGATGAGTTGTCTCGTATATTCTTACTGAACTCTCTATAAAGCCTTTTAATGCCCTATTCGTCAGATTTTCCATAAGTTTGTTGTTTCTTTTCATTTCTTTGCAGATGATGTTCAGATTTATATGCCCCTTAAACTAAAAAATGGGAAAAATGAATCTCTTGAGCTATTGATAGATTGTCTAGCTGAAGTCAAATCTTGGATGGAACAAAGCTTTCTTCACCTTAATCAAAGTAAAACTAAAGTTATATTATTTGGTCAGAATCTTCATACTACAAATCCAGATCTAATTCTTGGTTCTTTAGCTGGGTTTCGTCAGACCTCTGCTGGGAATCTTGGTTTTACTTTTGACAGCTGTTTAAAGCTGGATAAACAAGTTAGCCCTGTTGTTAGATCAAGTTTTTATCACCTGCGGATTTTAGCAAAAATGAAATAATATTTTAGTTTTAAGGACTTTGAAGAACTTATCCATGCTTTCATTACATGGATTATTGCAATTCATTATATAGAGGCATGGATAAATCACAGATGCAGTGACTTCCATTGATCCAGACCGCAGCGGCTCTGCTTCTTACAGGAACCAGGAAGCGTGACCATATAAGGCATATACTGGCCTCTTTACATTGACTGACTGTCTTTTACCGAGTAGATTTTAAGTTTCTCTTATGAACTTATAAAGTCTTAAATGGATTATCTCCTCCTTATCTTAGAGACCTTTTAAAATTCCAGTCTGTGTGGAGAAGTCTACACTCTAATAATCAACTATTACTGACAGTTCCTCGGACTCGACTTAAGAGGAAAGGAGATTGGGACTTCTCTGTTGTTGCTAAAATTCTGTAGAACCATTTACCTCTTCAAATTCAATCCGCCCACAACCTGGATCATTTTAAATCGCTTCTTAAAACTTATTTTTATTCTTCGGCTTTTAATTGAAGCAGTGTTTCACATTCAGTTTTGTTAATTGGTGTTGTTGTCTTTCCTGTAAAGCACTTTAATGCAGTTTTATACCTGTTTTTAAAGTGCTATATAAATAAATTAGACATTGTCATTGACAATGCTCTGTTGATATTTTGCAGTTTTAAGATATTCATGATCCACATGTTTGGCCTAGAGTTATACATTTCTTATAGTCAATTAAGACTGGACATGTGTATATCTGCTCTGACAGTCTTTGATGACAAGTTTTTAAAACCAGCTGCTAGTGTTTGGCATACCTGTTCCTAAATTGGTTGATGCGTTTTGTCATAGTTGCCTCTTCGATGTTTTATTTGATCTTTATTGAGTACATTTTCTAATATGTATTCTACAGTCTGTTTAAATGTGAATAAACCACTTCAAAGAAACAGGATGTGTTTTAAGACAAGCATATTTTCGGGAATCGCCAAAGAGGGATATTTTGAAAGAAACAAGAAACTGTATTTGGGGGTTTTAAAAGAAGTGAAACTGTTTTCAAGAAAACTAAAATTAAATCTCTTCTGGTTCAAAGTCTAGAATAATTAAACTAACACCCACAACTATGCAAAAAATAAGCTTTTAATTAAGCTTTTTATATTTAATTTTGGGGTTTTTACTAATGATACTTTTTTACCCTTAAAAAACAATCAGTAGGTCAAACTTGACCAAAGGTATTTTAACTAAAAATTGTTAATATTAAATATTAAACTCTTTTTGATTGCAAAAGTTGAAATTCTTTTTTTTTTTTTTTAATGACCCAAGTTAGACTGAACAGGTTTAAAGAACAAACTAAGACTGTCAAAATTTGGACTGTATTGTTTTATATGTCAGCTCAGGATTAGTGAAAGTCTTTCTATTGTTTATTCTATTATTCACAGGTTTTCTGATAATATAAACTGCAAACAGTTACTGTATTGCTGAACAGGTTTCATATGGGTAGTAGAAACTGTTGGCTGATAGATACTGTAAAATTCATTAGGGACCCATCCCTGCTTCCTCCCAATATTTATTCAGCCCTTTTAATGGAGAATGTAAGGAGTGACACACCTAAAGGCATCCCGGGGCTTTCTTCTCTTCTCTCATAAATTCCACTTTCAAAACAAGTTTTACTTCTAATTACCTGAAGAGCAAACTCTTTGGGAATATCACAATAACCCCTTTATTCTAACCAAATACAATGAAATGCTGGTGAATTGTTGGAACTCCCCTACAGCTTTCACTTTATTAAAGGATAAAGTGTTTTATAAATTCACCATAAGTTGTTTTGGGTTGTTTTTTTGTTTTTTGTCTCTTATTTGGGTGATTCACATTAAGAAACATTAAGAAACCGGTCACAGAGCCAGTTTAAACCAGAAATAACTTCGTAGGTATTTCTCACCTGTGAACATAATAACCTAAGGAAAGGGGTGGGGCTTTCCTTGTGACAGCTTGCAGGGCAGGAGTATCGCCTTGCTGCTCCTTCGCTCACTTCCTGAAGTACATGTTTTAGAAATATGTGGAGATCCAAACAGAGCAGTGCTCTGGAACTTGGACACAGCAGGGAACAAGATACATCACACCACTGCTAAAGGTAAGAACGAGGAACATTTCCCATCAGAAACTTCTCTACTTAGGGCAGGGAGTAAATCCAGTAAATGTAGTCGAGAAAACCAGTTAGAAAGGTTAGGGGTTTCATTTTCTGTCAGTGGCAGACTGACTGAGAAACTAACTGAATATTAAAGTAGGTGGAGACAGAGCATTAAACTGTTTCTATTCTTTAGCTTGCCAAACCTAAACCTCCTCTGTAAATAAGTAACTTGTTTTCTGGTCTTGTCTTTGGTTTAATTACAACAAGGTGTAACTACTGTAGATAAAAAAGCGAGCACTCTCCTTTAGTCTACACCCACCTGAGAGTATAAAACTATCAGCTAAACATCCTATGTGGCTTTCTGATACAGGAAAGTATCAGCCTAGTTCAACATTTCTTTTTTTTTGTCTACAGTTCACCCAACATGTTTTTGTGGCCATATCTGACACCACTCCTGCTGATAGCACTCCAGCTATGCACAGGTAGGAGTTTGCAATATGGGAAAAATAACAAACACGTCTTAGCATCACATTTCTGTCAGTGTATGATATTTGAACACAAACCCACAAACATGATGACTTCTGACTTTATGTGAATCACAAGAGATGCAGCCGCAACTGTGGAGCTGAGATTTCTCAAGAATGAAAACATATTTATAGGAAACGGCCTTGCCTGGCGGTCATACAGTTCACTCATCAGGGGAATTACATGGAAGGAGTCTTTCTCCTGTTATGCAAGAGGATGAATGCCAATATGACTAGTTTTCAACTGTTCTGCCTCAGCAAATATTTAAAGGCAAAATCATCTGTAAAGGTCAATAGGGAAACCACAAATCTAAATGTTTTCACCACTTCTTAATAAAAGCCTCAAGTTTAGGAAGCTTTATTTGACAGTTTTAGTTTCATACACTCTGCTCGCTCGTTCTGTTACACATTTGGAAGCTGATGCGAACATTTGGTCATAGTACATTGTGTAGTTACAATGTTGTTGGAGGAACTGTAGAACTAAGCGCTTGGGTAAACATTTTCAATCATCCAATTTAGATTTGCATCAGCTGAACTCTATCTTATTTAAATGAACGTGTTGTTACCTCTGCATGGAAATCAGTTGTTTATTTAAGCAAAGTTGTTTCTACGCAAACGAAAGATGGTCAGGCAATGTGTATGTTGATGAGACATTTACATATATTAGTCCCTTCACAACCCCTTATCTTATGATTTCCTCGTTGTTCCACTTAATTAAAAGCCTTTAGAAAAGCTCAATCATCAATGTAACACCCTTGAAAATATGGGAAAAAAATAATTATCATACAGATCACAATTTACTTTTGTTTAATGTCAGTGATGTGACATTTTTGATATTTCAATATTACAATC
>NW_015150622.1:1532281-1533227 GCF_000732505.1 Cyprinodon variegatus
CGACTGGATAGCACAGATGCTCAGTTTGTGGACGTGTTGCACACAGACATCGATGGTCAGCTGATTTAATTTCTTTCTTTAAAGCTCTAAGTGATGCTGGTTTTTCAGGCCCTCTTTTTAATGACTAATGCTGGTCTAATTTGTTTTTCAGCTTTCGGTTTTAGAGCACCAATGGGTCATATTGATTTTTATCCCAATAAGGGAACAGACCAGCCTGGCTGTCCAAAATGGTTGACTGGTAAGGTTAAAGAAACAAGTCAACATATTTCTATACGATTAACTGTAATTCATGTGATAATCTGCTTTCTGAACTCTTTCAACAGGATCCTCCTACTTTAAATGTGACCATCAGAGGTCAGTGTTCCTTTATCTGGACACTATAGATCAGAAATGTTCCAGCCTTGCGTTTCCCTGCTCCTCTTATGAAGAGTTTCTGGATGGAAAATGCATGAATTGTGACCAATTTGGTGAAGCTGGATGTCCGGTCTTTGGTTAGTGCCGCTCATTGTTAAAATTATTACCCAAATACTTCTTATTGTAGATCCTTGTACATATATGCTGTTAAACAACAACGTTTACATCTTTTTTAAATTGACTAATGCAGATGTTTGCACCTTTATCTAGGTTATGACATTATAAAATGGAAGGAGCACCTGATGAACCAGAGTAACACAAAGTACTACTTTAGCACCAATGAGGAGTCTCCATTCTGCAGTATGTATTCTCTATTCAGCAGAATAACTAGAGGGTGACATAAACACGTTTTATTATACATACAATAACAGATACAACTCAGTGCATTCAGAAGTTATCAATTTATTTTAGTACAAACAGGCACTCTATAGTAGTTATTCATTGTTTATTTCATTCAGTCGTTACATCAACAATTTACATGCATTATTAGGTGAATTAAATGAATATCTTCAATCAGTCAGTCAGTTTACAG
>NW_015150622.1:1535227-1545117 GCF_000732505.1 Cyprinodon variegatus
TAGATAGATAGATAGATAGATAGATAGATAGATAGATAGATAGATAGATAGATAGATAGATAGATAGATAGATAGATAGATAGATAGATGATAGATAGATAGATAGATAGATAGATAGATAGATAGATAGATAGATAGATGATAGATAGATAGATAGATAGATATTTTTTTTGTAATTGCTGCAAACGGAAAATAACAAGCCACTGCATATGTCATACAATAATATTTTTTAACGATAGCATAAAAACTTAGATAAGTGCTCATATAAATTAAAACAAAACATGTATATACTTTCTTGATCTGGAATTTTCCAATCATGATATTTTGTAAAAAAAAAAAAAAAAAAAACTCCACAAAGTTAATAAATGCGTGTAACGTGTTTTGTTGTAACAAGAAAACGTACACAATTACTACATCCTGGAAACTCTTCCTCATCCTGGTCGTCGGCTTGGGAGGAGCATCCTGTTCTTCAGCCAGTATCTGTTTGCCAATGTGTTTCAGCTTTAATAACTGAGGCTGAATCTGAAGTGTGTTTTTGCAGTTGGGGGTTCAGGACAGGGAGGAGGTTCTACCGTCTAATGATGGAGGTACCCTCTCTGATAAACCTCACTCTGTGGAGACACATTCATATGTTATGTTAAGATATGCAATTGCAGGTTCATTACATCAAAAGCTTGAAAGTGCATAAGAAAAAATATGTTACTGTCAAAAACATGCATCATCTCTCTGATGCATTTTCTTGACAGTAACATATTTTTTCCCAACAGTTTCTGGCAGACAGAATCCCTATTCAATTAAAGCACAGGGTTACCTATCTTAAAGATATAGTGGAGGATTTTCTTTTTCCAGGTGGATCATCAAAATAAGTGGTAGTTCCTAATTGTCAATCATTCTGGTGATACGTTTACGTAAGGACGTCCTACGTGCTCGTCCCGATTTTCACTTACCGGTGGTGAGTCTGACATAGTGGAAAACTCTACTACTGAAAAAATAAATTTTTTGGAAAGTAAGCTTATATGAGCGATGGAAACAGCAATTTTAAACAGCTCTCACACTTGTTTAATAGTTGTTCCCTATCTGGAGCAAGTACAGGGTTGTGCATGTGCATTTTTTTTTTAACGGTGAGGGAGGGTCTTTTCAAAAATTCACGAAAATCCTCCACTATACCTTAAGAAAGCTAAGACCTGCATAATTTTAATACATGTTTTAAAAGACTTGTTTATTGCAACACGCATAGGTCTTTATTCAAATCAAACCCTGCCTCCAGTTTGCTAAAATCTTGACGTTTACTCTCCATTGTAATTTACATTTTTAATTATTTCTTTGCAATATATTTCAGCGCCATTTTAGTCAATCACTGTGACAAATTTATCAGAAAAATGCTGTTTGCCTATTTGCTTTAAAGGCTATAAGGTTTTGTGACTAGTGCCTTTAGAACATACATTTTTATGCAAAGGAGAGTAAAAAGTTCTCATCCAAGAAATTACTCCAGTAAAAGTTAAAAAGGCTATTTGCAGAGACATCAGGGCTTGATTGATCAGTCTTTGTGGGTCAAACATTAGCCCCGTCTGCAGTAATCTTGGACTTTTATGCTAATCAACTAAAGATGCCCTGAGTGATTAAGCAGATTCTTGGGATTGGATCAAACACTTAAGTAGTTACCCAATGCCATGGCCTCTCATTTTAACACTAATTTAATACAACTTGGAACCGAATAAATCAACCTGAAGGATACGTTTAACAACAGTATCCTAATTGTTCCATTAAAACAGCATAAATTGATTATTGTCATCTTCAGTTCCATCAAACAAGATGACCAAACATATATAAAATTGGAAACTCTTGCCCTCTATGCAGTCGTTCCTCTTCATTTTGACATGTGCTTCTTCATCCGCTGGATTTCCATCTGAAACAAAGAAGGACGCAGTAACAAATGTCACAGGTCATGACCTTTAACCTTATTCCAGCAGCAACATGAACCTCTACCTGCAAAGTTAGGCGAATCCTCTTCTCTTCATCAAGCTCATTCATCAGCAGTTTAATTTCTTTGCTATTAAAGCATAAAAAGGTTAAAATGGATATTGCTCAGGTCAGAGGATTTTTAGCAGGTTCTGAGCACTTGATGAAATTGGTTGTGTCATTTTATTTTACTGCTAACAATTAAGGTAAAATCTGGGTGCAAATCAATTAGTAAGGTTAGAATATGTAGATGAGTGTAGAAGGTGTTTGTTCCTACTTGTGCTGACTCTTCATTAGTTCAAACTGCTCCCTCAGGTCTTTCATTTCCATCTGCAGCTGCTCTACATTTGCTTTAATGTTTTTCTCTTGGCCTCTCTGCTGGTGGTCTGAGTTGGATGCTGGAGATCCAGTCGGATGTAGTACAGCAGAGAGAGCTTTCGGCAGCAGGGTGGAGAAAGACTCCTTTGAATCGTTGTTGTCTGAAGCCTAAAGGACAGAAAACGAACACATTTCCAGCTCAACAATAATCTATGAGGCATTGACGTTCCCAGTAGGTCTTACCTGAAGGACAGAACAATTTTCGTTTGCTCCCTGAATGCTTTCTTGATGTGTTGAAGAATTCATCTCTTCACTGCAGATTTCTCTTTTCTTCTCAATGATTAATGTTACCTGTAGTTAAAAACTAGTTTGAGTTTTTTTTCTACACACAATGTTATGTTAATTTGCAGAAGCTGGGGTAAAGTTTTATAACAACAGTACAATCTACAAACCTACCTTTGATGTGCGGGAACTATACTCAATGAAATATAAGTTTTAACTCAGTCATTAGTGTAAAGGTTATTGGCTCCCCCAACAGGTATCATAGCATAAATGTAATGAAAACACATATGAACCTTAGGCAGAAACACAGGGCCCAATACATCTTAGCCATTTTTCTACAGTAGTAGCCATTCAAAATGGCCCTTCCCAATCAAATGGCAGATAACTTCGAGCCACTGCCTTCTCCGGGGTGTGCATATTTTTTTACTCTGACTCAATGCTTTCAATGAATTACAGATTACAGGGTTTGACCAGGAGAAGGTGCTTCTCTTTAGATCTTAATGTCCACAAATCATGACAGAAAGAATATTTTAGTAAAAAGATTGATGTTTAAAAAAGGAATCTCACAGGACCAGCCAAGGGCGCATCAAGGAAAGTAGGGAAATTTTGAATAGCTACTATTGTAAATTGCAAAGACAGCATAATATAATTTAAAAGATTATTTTCATAATTTCATTAATTCTAAGCACTATCTAAAAAAAATCTACATCTGAAATTGTGAAAACAAAGTTAATAGAGGAAACATATATTCATAATATAATAACTAAACTTTATTGATGTTATATTGGAGAAATTTACATCTGCATTTAAACCATCCCCTTGGGGAACAGTGGGCTGCCATTGTGGGGCACCAAGGGAGCATTGTCGGATTAAGGGTCTAATTATGTGGGAGTTGAGTGTGAAGGATAATACCTTGTTCTACTCTTGTGAATCTGCTTTCACTTCAATCGCTCAAAAAAAGAGAAAGAAAATAATCCCCGGGTTCACCCCATAAAATTTTTTTCAGTGTGACACGTAGGCCAATGCTACAAAAAACACTTAACTCTGACTGAAATATGGCTCCTGTACTGGAAACAGACACAACTGTAAGTTGAGCAAGTATTTTTTTTTTTTCTTGAATTAAGTGTATTTTCTCTAATTTGAGTAGGTATGTAAAAAATTGCCAATGCAATAGAATGATTTATGTTTAAAATAAGAAATAAGAACATGATGGTTTTATTTTAAGTGCATCATATCCAAATACGGTATCTTATTTTAAGGGAAGAAACACCCCTTTCTTTGATTGATCATCTTATAATCCTGCTCAAATTAAAGACAAATGCCCCCGATTGTGAGAAATGTGTAATTATTTAAATCAGTGTTTTTCAGTTTAATTCTAAATAACTGTCTTATGATGATATGCTGACATAAGAGACTATAATTTATTCATCCTTTGGACCAGTTCAGTTTTCGCCTTTCCAATTCACTTTACGATTATTCAGAAATTACCGTTAGTTTTAAGCTCCAGCCATATTAAGCTACTATTTGTTAGATTAGGAGTCTGGAGCCTTGGTTTTGTGGCTATCTCAATATACCAATAATGCAGTCTTGCCATGTTTATTTTTTTTATTTATTTATTTTGTTATATGAGTTCTCCCTCCGGTGCCAAAACAGGAACACACACTCAGACACTTCAAAATTGTGTCAGGAGGCGATGCTCGACAAAACCCACTCAGTGATGCCACAACACAAAGGATAGCTGGAATGCCTGAATGCAGATGGTTTTTTGCATTTTTTAAGAAATATATTATTTAACAAATGCATAACCTTTTAGTTTTAGTTTAACCTTGTTAGTTCCAACATAGAGAATGTTGATCTTAATTTCACTATAAGTAAAACCAGAAACATCCAGCAGCTTTTTACCCCTGTTTAATGTGTTGCTTGGTTACTTTGCTCTAAGATGCAAAAGGTTAGTACAAGAGTGGTTTAGACCCATATAACATATTTTGTAGTACACCAATACAGTATGCTGATAAATATACTGACAACAGCTTTTCAGATGAAAACTCTGACACAAATATAGGCCAATTTGTGTCGTAAAATAGTCAGAAAATTTCAACCGTTTTGGAGCAATCCTCATCATAAAACAAGATCACCTGTACTTTGCTAAACGCCACTTGAATAAGAGCTGCAACTGGTTATCTAATCAGAGCAGAAAAATCTACAAGTTTTTTTGACTGTTTATACAGTTTATCTTGAAAGATCAACGAAACGGGAAGGCCAGGGATCCTTCTCTCCGTCTCCTTTAATTTCTTCGATCCATCCATCAATCTTCTGACAAGCTTAATCCCAAGTGGGGTCGCAAGGGGTGCAGGTGCATATCTCCAGCTTAATACAGGTGAGAGGCGGGGTACACCCTGGACAGGTCGCCAGTACATCGCAGGGTAACACAGAGACAAACAGGACAAACAACCATGCACATACACACACACCTAAGAATTTTGAGAAGCCAGTTAACCTAACAGGAAGCTGGGAACCCACAACCCTGTTGCTGCAAGGCAGCCCGCTTTTTTTTTGTTTTTCAATATATTACTTGCAAAAAAGGTTCCATTACCTGTAGAGGTGCAAGTGTGGAGAATCTCTGCAAACACTTCCTAATGTCTGACATTTCCCTTACAGAATAATTACACCTAAAGTTTATATTTCATGCAGTTTTACTAAGATTCTGCTGCAATAAAAAATATATATTTGTTTTTTTCCAAATATATTATTTAATAACTTTAAAATGAAGAACTGTGATTTTAATCCTAATGAAATAATCACCCTTATAAAAGAGCTCATCAGCTACTGAGAACTATCAACCTTTATTACAAGGAGTCAGTGTAGATATCTTCAGCTGCAGCACATGTCTGTGTGTGTAAGGGCCAGCTCAGGAAAGTTAAATTTATCCCAAGGACAGCGGGAACACAGATAACACCACGCACACTTTTCTAAAAGGGCTCCAAGTTATGGGAGAGGTGCTTCAGTGCAATGCAAAGACTTGGCTTCATTTTATACTTCCCAGAGACTGAAGCTCTGACTGTAAGGCCTCCTCTGCTGCAGGAGCTCTCTGCTCACTCAGGCTCTCCCATACAATTGATTCAAACTCGTCTGTGTCTTTAAGAGAAACAGAAAACAAATAATAAAGCTATCCTTAAAGAGAGAGGATTTTTAAAGTTTCACATTCTATAGTTACAGAGCTTACCCAGAATGAGGGCTGAGTTATAGCTGCCCATCTTATCAGAGCTGAACACAAGCAGAGAAAAACCTGCCTGGGCTAAATCTATAAACAAGATTAAAAAGTAAGATTCAGAAATTGGTGCAGGTTCAATCACTCACAGAAACAGACATTGTTTCCTGTCACCAAAAGAATAAATAACTATTTGGGAACTTTAGTTCCTCACATTAGCAGAAGCTGAAGGCCACATGTTAAAGCAGCTGTTAATCAGATCCAAAGGTTGAACAGATGAGCAGCACACGCTGGTTAAGATGCAGCATTAAATTTCTAACGAAACAATCTGTGAGAAGTAAAGAGCCTTGAGCACTCACCTTGTTTTTACGCTGCCACATCTGATAAACAGCAGCATCTGAGGTAACTCGATCCCATCTTTTGTAATGGGCTGCATGTTGTAATGAGGAGTGGTGCTCTCACAGCTAAGTTTAGAGCAGGACAACAAATATTATGGGGTGGTGTTTTAGGAGTAATGGCTGTCACAGCCTGAGCAGCTGATTCAGATGGAATTTGATGATTTATTTAAGGCCCTCAGAATGATTTTACTTCCTAAAACATTTAGGAAGATATTTCTTGTGATACTAGAATGGACCAATATGAAATTCTCTTTTCCCAAGGATGTTTAGAAAGTGGAAAAAGTTTGAGAGCTTGTGAAAGTAACAAAGTATATTTATTGATTACTTTGTGGCAACGGATTCAATACCCTAGTGAGATGAGTAGAACCAAGACAGTACCCTTTTTAATTAAGAAATATAGCTGTCCTAAATTTTTTGTGCAATTTCTATGCTGTTTTTTTTTTTTTTTTTTTTTTTTTTTTTTTTACAGGTGGTGTAGAATTTGTAGCAGTGTGGTTCTATGCATAAATACATCAGGTGGTTTTCTTAAAAAGATTCTTTAAAATTATACAGAAATGTACCATTAAAAAAATTAGATCTGTATTTTTGAATATTCAAGAAGTACATGAATTTAAAAGTTAACTATTGTCAAAAGTGATTACTTCAATACTTTTAAGTAGATGTTTTACCAAGTAACATTTAACTGAGTAAGATTTGATTTTGAGTGTTAATTTTATTCAAGTACTACTGTTGAGTACTTCGTCCACCACCTCCATGGACAACCCTGTGCATATTTACATCGGTGACCCAGGGGTCCCCAGACAACCGTCCTCAATCTGCACAACTGGAACCTGGATTCATCCGGACATCACTTCTCCAGCGTGCCATGGGCCAATAGACACGTTTCCCATGCGTGTCGGTTCCTACGCCAGACAACAGTCAGATCCAGACCACAGTTGTGTGTTACTGATCTTAGCTGACCCCGCAGATTGACGAGTCTGATGTGGCGATCTTGTTAAACTGCCTATTGCCAGATAATTGACATTGAGCCGTGCTGCTACTGCTCTGGTGGACATCTCTGCAAGCAATGGCAGCAGCTGCATCACTTGTGTGAAAATGTGACATTTTGTGTTGGCCTTTATTCCCCAGTCCAAGAATCCTCCAGCTGTTGCTCATTTTGTCTGAATACCTAATGGACATTAGGGGTGGGTATTGCCAAAGAAGTCACGATTCGAATCACGATTCACAGGCCACGATGCGATTCTATCACGATGCATCACGATAGTTGAATTATTGCGATGCATTGCAATATTTTATCCTCCATGTTTTGTTTTTGAATGACTCGGCACAGTATCCCACGGCCGGAAATGCCTGTGACACAAGGCAGCGTGCGTCAACACATTTGCAGCGACATCTACTGGACTGGAAGTTGTATTACACTTGTTTTTGGCTGATGTTCACCAACCATTCATGCAATTTTATTTATTCATTTTTTTAAATTAATAATCGATTCTTGGCATCAAGAATCGATGCAGTAGATCACGAAAATTAGAATCACGATGCATCATCATCACGATTATTTTGCACACCCCTAATGGACATATCCCACCTGTGCATAGAGTTAAAAAAAAAAAAAAACTCACTGAGTAATGCTTACTGAAATAAAGTTGGATTAAAAATCATACACAAATCAAGAATATATTATTTTGTATAATTCAATGTCAATTACAGTTAACTCCTCATAGCAACAATGCTTCGGTTCAGTGTGAATAAGTCTAAGCAATTTTGTGTGTAGTAAAGGGCAGACAACATTAAAGACTGCACTGAATACTTCAAGATAAGGTTTATATAAAAGCATTTATTTTTAAACACAAAACATGCTTTTCAAACAAGGAGTGAACAGCACCCACATCAATCTTTTTTTTTTTTAAACAAAGCAATAGTGATCTCTACAGTTCATATAAAACAAATGTTAAGTCTTAAAAAAAAAAAAAAAAAAAAAGATTTGAGTTATATTTCAGATTTTTTTAATCATAAGTAGCCCGCTGACAGTACGGTACAAGCCTATAAAGACACGTATTAAAGAAAATGTCTGATTGCTTCTTGTAAACAAAAGAAAACACTAGCATATCTTAAGTAAAACCAGCACTGACAACTTTTAAAGCAACTTCTCCCAAACCAGTGTCCAAAAATAAGATGCTCTTACAATTAGAAACTTTCTAAAAATAGATACACTAAAGGTTAAATAAAGCAACTGAAACACCAAGGACCACATCGTAGGGGGAACACCTTGACAACATACAAGCTGCTCAGGTTTGGGAAATCCATCTTGGCAGGTTTTAGTGTTTCCCAGCTTTTACATTCACAATTTTACACCTCTGTGAAAACAAAGAACAAAACAGCTCATCTGAGTAAAATTAGGAACATGTATATCTTCCCTACTCTAAATAGTTTAACACCAATAACGAGGCAGGTAAAAGTATTAAAGTATAACATTAGTATAGCTTACCAGAGTTTATCACTAGCGTTGGATGGGTCCTCTGTTGTACGGAGCTCGCTGGCGCATCACCCTCATGTTTCGGTATTTAGACACGATGCTGTAGCTTTTTCTGAACACTGGTCGCTGATATGGAAACGGGCGAGGAACTATGGTCTCCTTTGAAAACAAGACATTTTTAGTATTTTTTAAGAGATTTATCTACTGCCAAAGATGTGCTAACAGTAGAGCCACATACCATCAGAGGTCTTCTGACATTTTCTGACAGGTCTGGGCCTGTGCTCCTCGAACCAGGAAACCTTGGCCGCTGTAACGTATTGACAGAAGGTGAACACAAAGTCATACGTTCTGGAGTCTGTTTCACAAAGCAGGTTTACTGAAAACTAAGTTTTCTAAACCTGAAATCAGGGAAACTGAGTTTTCCTTTTCAGAGTTCCCTCAACCTCTATTTCAGTGACTGCAGTAACATTCTCCCCAGACCTAACCTGGTTGTCAGCAGGCTTTATTGTTCTCCGTCTCCACTCTCCTTACAGCCAATCACATTTTTTTCTTGATTTAGTCAGATTTTTGTTGTAGTTTTGTATTTTACTAAGAAGAAATATATTTAAGATATAAATACATATTCAGTTAAGCTGATAAATTTCAAAACTGCCATGTAAAATGTGTAAACATTTCTAGGTACCGTATTTTCACGACTATAAGGCGCACATAAACGTCTTTTTTTCCCCTCAAAATGTGCGGTGCGCCCTATGTGTGTTGTAACTGCGACTTTTGAGACCACCTCATTGAGGAGATGATGAAAGAGTGGCTGAGGGAGGTGAATGTAAGGAGACCAGGTGGTTTTTTCCAATCATCACCATCGCTGTTAATCTGTGACTCCATGCGTGCCCATCTCACAGCTGATGTGGAAAAACTTGGTGAAACAAATGAATGCTGTGCTTGCTGTTATTCAACCGCTTGACATCGGTGTGAACCGGATGCAGCAGGCGCAGCAGAAGCAGCGAGTGTACATGCAAAGTCAATGGTTGACGCGCGTATAGACGCAGCAAAAGGTCCCGCAGCGCGTTTTGAGCAGCAGGCGCAGCGTGTCGGGAGCGTTTAAGCACCTGGCGCGCCGCTGCTGCTCGAGCTGGAAAAATTGAAGTTTTGCTGCTGGAAGCGCCGCATCAACCAATCAGAGACGCTGGAAGCTGACAGCGAGACAGACACATCGCTCTGATGACATATGATATTAAGGCAAATGAAAAGG
>NW_015150622.1:1546270-1548347 GCF_000732505.1 Cyprinodon variegatus
CCCCCGCTGTATTTTTAAATACGCAGTAGAGGTATTTAAAGGTAGTAGAGGACATGTACCTGTATATAAAAAAAGGCGCCCTATAGTCCGGTGCGCCTTATGTGTGTGTTAAATACAGAAATGGCACACATAACTGAGACTGCGCCTTTTAGTACGGTGCGCCTTATGGTCGTGAAAATACGGTATATAAAACCTAATTCTTACTAGTATAATTTTGTTTTTTGCATTCTGAAATTTGGTTTCCACTGCAAAAATTTCATTTATAAAATATATTATTTGTTAGGTCAAGGAGTGTAATTTTGATATTCTGCAAATGGCATGACAGGAGATTTATTTAAAAAAATAAAAAATGTAAAAACAGCCTGCCATAACACACTACATTTAAAGCTATGCATGAACTCCAGCAACCATCTCCACCATCTTTCTCTCCTTTCTTTCCTTTAAAACACATTACCCTATTATTTATTTTTTCCAATTCTTCATTTAAATCTCTAGTTTCAGTGGGTTGCCATGGGCACTTCCCGATGCCTGTCGTCATGGTGACTCGTCAAATCGGGGCTCCACTGATAATGGCTTTTCATACTTGTTACGTACGTGTCCAACTCTGAGTGGACCTACTAAGAGTTGATTAAACTATTTCATAGCAGCCCTTGTGAAGCTGAAAACTCAACTTTAGGCTATATCAATCTAGTGTTGAGGATTTTAATCAGAGTTTGTTAAACCTGCTTCATGAAACAGACCCCTGCTCTCAGATTTTGATCTCTTTTATCCTCAACACTGTAAATTTATTCCGTTACTATATTTAGCAACTGTTTCAGACCCATTCGTTTTTTTACTGTCACACTTAAATTTTCACTAATTGTTTCACACACAGCCTCTCACCTCATCCTCACTGGGTGACCCTGCTATTCTTTAGTTAAATTAGATAATATATATCTATGTAGTGTTATTTATTTTATATTTTACCTGAACCAAGTTCATATTTTTTTAGTTAAAGCATATTTCAAGTGATTTAATCACTTTGTATTTCTAATCTTTTATAGTCCTCACTGCAACAAAAATACAACGTACTCAAAGATATAGTATGAGGTTGTGCGTGGATTTTTGCTTTTGTGCAGCACTGTGGTCCTGTTGGTTTTTAAAGTGCTGAATAAATAAAGTTGGATTGGATAGTATTTTAGCTATGTAATGTTACGCATGTAGTGTTTTATATTCAAGTTAGTTGAACTTTTATTCCATGTGTTGTTTTGTTCTAAATGTTAAAAAAAAAAAACAGTCAGTGCTTAATTATTTTCAATGGCTCATTTTGATTATAACAAAAAGTATTGATAACTGTAGCAATATAAACACCATATTGATAAGTATAAATTAAAGCAGTAGTATCCATAAACCCTTAATGATACCTAATCCATAGTCATTCGATTCCTCAAACAAATTAAACATGCCTACATCAATGCATGTATAGTTTTATCCTACATTTACGTACTTGCATTGGTCCTGGTCTCCTGAAAGGCAGCCGTGGAGGTCTGCTGCCGTCATGCATCTCATTAACAGGTCTGGAAAATGATTGATGATTATAGGTTACAAATGTATAATATCATTACACTGCAATGAAATAAAAGAAAAAAAAATAGAGCCTTTTAACAAAAACAACTTGTCTATACATTACACTTCTAATTAATGTGTATCATAGAAAGTTTTGCACAATTGTGAAATTAAGAGGAAAAACATTTTTGCCCTTTTTTTGTTAAAAATAGAAAGGGCTCTGAGGTCAGTAGAGTGAAGAACTGGCTTTCTCTGCAGTCATAGCTTTTATTCATTTTTGTTGGTGTAAAATTAACCTGGTTTTCACATAGAATACAACATTTATTTCCCCTCTAGTTGGCAAGATGTCCGGTCAGTCTGAGCTTGGAAACATGAATTTTCAAGTCTTGCTACAGATTTAAATTAGGTTTCGGAGTCAAAGTTGAGTTGGTCGCTCTAAAACAACACCCACTGATTCACACTATTTAATTGTTATTTTAGTTGGTTTGGTGTGGTGTCCCATAAAACAAACAAAGCTTTTCATGATTAAGAT
>NW_015150622.1:1549046-1566278 GCF_000732505.1 Cyprinodon variegatus
AAAAAAAAAAAAAAAAAAGGATTTTTTGTGTCAATATACTATATTCAGAAATCCTTAAGTGGATTTCACAAATTTCCTTAACCGTTTTTCTATAGGAATAACATCCATAACACCCTTCTATTACTTTCAAATGTTGGGTTAGCAAAGTACAAGACCACTGACAAATTTTTCTATCTAAACTCTGGACCTCTGCAGCTCGTCTTGATTAAAGCGCACATCACCGATCTGTCAGTTCAGAAGGACGGCCATGTTCATACAGGCTTGCAGTTCAGCCATTTTTGTTCCAAATTTTCCTGATCCATTGTCCGTGTTCCCTTCCCTTCATGGTGCCCTCTCCTATCTTACGTTCTTTAATAAATGACTATAACCTAACATAACTAAAAATTAAAGTGCACACCAAGAATTATAGATTCCCACAGGCAGTCTGTTGCAGTTAACAGTGTTTAACATTGAGTAAATGCTGTAATAAACCTATGCATTCTACTCTTCAGTTTTTAACTTGAAAAGAAAAACTTTTAAAGCCAGGTATCATTTACATTTTACTGTGTAATCAAGTCTCAGTAATCATACAATCAAATTTACAGTAGTATCAACACAAAGTCTGAAAAGGATGGAGGGACTGGAATACTTTCACAACACAGGAAGCATTAGGTACCTAAACACTCTTTTGTCCAAGTAGTCACGTTTTCTTTCTTCAGATGATCTGGATTCAATTGAGAGGCGTCTATGCGATGTGCTTTCCCCATCTGAACTGCGGTCTAAGTAAAAACACAAACAAAAAGCAATGTTTTAAGCTTAAGACTTCACCAACCTCAGGTTTGAGTTAAAGACATGTAGATCAGATCTGAAAAAGCCTGCTGGTTATCCTCCAGATTGTATTAGAACACTTCAGATCATTTGTGGAACTAACGTACCGGTTTTGGACTTCGGACTGGAAGCTTTTGGAGGTGAGCCGTCTTTGGACGAACTTGGTCCCGGAGGCCAGTGAGACAAAACGACGAGATCACGTTTCTCTATGGGAGAAGATCTGAGGAGGGACCAACAACCGTGCCGCTTTAATTTAGACAATTATTTCCATTAAAAGCACAGGTTCCAATATTATTACTTCAACAGATTAAGTGGGTAAAAAGGAAAATGTATTACCCTGCCAGCTTTTAGATGTTATGCACAATTAATTAGAAAAGAATAGAAAGCCACACATTACTTGGGTACTTACAAAAACCCTGGAATGTCCATGCTTCTTTACTCCTATTTTGTAACCTGAACCAATCTGAGTTGTCTCCATTTATTCATCAATTGTTAGAGCAGCCAAATCCTGGTGGGACTTTAAGACACTGGACTGCTTTGTATCAAATCCTCTTCCTTTTATTTTTAAACATGGTGGGTGTTTGGACACCAAACTTCAGATGATTTCATCAGCAGCCAATCGTTGATTTCACAAGCTTTCTCTGGTAATAGATTTTATTCCAGGGGTCTTAAAAGATGCGTGCCGTTTAGCTGAAGACATCTGCAGTTTAAGGGGCGTGAGAAATCTTATTTTCTTACTCATCTGATTCTCAATGTTTGGCCACTTTACTGAAGACGTTGCAAAGCTAACATCCAATAAATGCACTCCTCTGAATGGTTGGAGTGGCTCTTCTTTCTCCTCCTCTGGAAAGCTCTATTAGGTTAAACTGGCAGGAACTGAATTGGAGCATTTCAGCGCAGCAGGCTGATTTAGATACGTTAAGCCTGACTTGGTAATGGTTGGATTTCCATCCGTCTTCATATGTTCGTCTGAACATATTTAGGGGACAGTCCCCATGCTTGATCCCTTTGGTATCAAATCATAACACAATCCACTTGAGAGCTCCATTTTTGGTGTTCTGATATCCCCCTCCTTTTTGGGATTTTAGTTATTGCTTTGAGTTTTGGTTGTGGTCTTTTCCATGCGTTTGAAAATGGCTCATTTCTAAACAATCAACTCAGGACGATATTTGCCAAGTAATTATCCAGTTTTTAATGGTTCATGTTTGGGATGCGAGGCGGCAGACAATCCTGATGAAATTGTTGTGACCCAGAAAAGGCAGAGCCCTCATTCATGGTGTCCACACAGTGATATGTGTTATTCCTCTTCACTTTATGTATTTTGAATGGGACCGACGTTAACGTCACACTTTTACACATCAGATGATGGAGAACTATGAGTGGACATTGGGTAACGGAATCTTCAGGGCATTTTCCTTTCACTTTGATTTCCACTTCTTTAAATATATCTTTAATTTCTCCATTAATAAGATGTATTATCGATTCAAAAATTGTATAATTGTAGTGTATAATTTTTTTCCTTTTACATAATTTATTTAGGACTTAAAAAAAAGAAGAAGCTTTTCTGCTTGTTTAAACAACATGGGAGATAAATTCTAATGGCCACAATCGTTTAATGATTATGAAAGCAAACTTCCTTGACTGACATTCAAATAGGGTCATTCTGCAAACTTTTCTTGCATTTTTTTAAAGGGCTCTCTTGGTAAAAAAAAAAAGCACCATTCAACTCAATGTATTAAATGCAGATTGGTCTTCAGCCTTACGAATTTCTTTTTCCAGCAAGCCCGTTTTTGATGAGAGGGCCATGGAGAGTTGCTGGTTATCATGGGGGCAAAATAGTATCTCTACTCAAAGCTTTATGGTTGATTGCTTTCCAGTAAATTAAAAGCTGTAGGAGGTGGTTTAGGCCAGGGTCAAGTCATCCTGAGTCCTCTTCATGAAAAGGGGAAACGGAGCACATCTATGTGATGCAAGTTTCGACTCTTTAATGATACTGTAGATTTTTTCGCAGCATGCACGGAGGCCTTTTCAGCTTTAGGCTCAGAGAGGATTAAACCCTTCTCCTTATCACATTTGCAGGACTGGCAGGCCAGCTTTAACAATGTAGCTTGTTACTGAAGATTTTTTTCATCCAAACTTGAGAGGTAGGTATTTTTTGACAAATGTAGCACGTAGTTTAGGGCAGCATTTCAGAATAATGGTGGCTTCGCATCATATTCATCGCCTGGTGCACATATAGCTCATGACATCTCCTTCCACTGCTGGCACCCTTTTTCACATATTCTTGACCTCTTAAATCATCATCATCATCATCATCATCAAGCCCCTGCGAACAGTGCTACAAGGAGAATACCATACCTGTGTTTGCTCAACGACCGACGAGACTCCACCTGTTCTTTGTCTGTGTCAGAGTCTCTTGAAGATTTGCTGGCACTGTCGTCCTCTCTGGTTGGCGATTGTTCAGGTCTTGGCTTTCGTTGTTCCTCTTTGGGCGGAGAATCCACCTTCATCTGGAAACGTCTCTTCCTGATGGCAAGAATGGAGCTGGCATGTCCCCGTGTGGCAATTTCACCAAAACGAGGCCTTGGTCTCATAGTTGGAGGAATTCTCAGCCTCATGAGAGATGTTGCTCTAAATGGTCGGCCCCTGGTGTGGTAGCCTCTACCCCTAAAAGAAAATGGGGGCCTACCAAACAGCCTGGGGATACTCATCAGCTGAGGTCTCTCTCTCCTGGGATACTTCCCATAATAAGGCTCGGGGCCTGAAGAGGGCACGCCAATATTTGATATTCTCCTCTTGCGGGGTCCTAAATCGTTCCTCTCTGGAAGGCTCTTGTAGTGGGGTGATGAGGATGGTGGTGGAGGGCCTCCTTTCCATGAGGGAGCTCTGTAAGGGGGTGGGCGAGGGGCATTTTGTGCCCTCTCTCGACTGTGGGATCTGCTGCCTTGCCTCTCCACAGGACCACGCTGTCTCCTGGAATCTTGTTCGGATGACCACCTGCATATCCATCAAACAATAGAAAAATCATTATAATGACAGATCCATTGCCATTGTAAGTGGGATGCGGAAGGTTTAACTTTTATCTTTACAGTAGGCCTCTCAGAAGCCATGACAGAATCAAACGGTAGGAGGGGGTACACTTTCAGAGACCAATCACAGAAGTAATGCTCCATTTAATCCCATCCACATCAGACCCAATTTAACCCCATGTAATTAATCAATAGCAGGAACTGGGCAAAGCTCATCATTACAACTTCTGTGACTTGGAGAAGTGGCCAACTTCAAGCCTCCTCCTGTTATACTTTTACCCAGCTTGGGGTGGTGCTTCATGCTTGTACCTCTCTGTACATGGGCCTCTTCCTGGCACATCTCTGAGGCTCCTGTGTGGCCCAGAGGGACGATGCTCTCCATTGTGGGGATGAGAGAACGATGCAGGTTCATTCCAGCGCTTCATGCCATGACCTGACTGTTCATAACCTCTTTCTCTTGGATGAGGGTCTCGACTGCGGTGATCTGGAGGAGGAAAACCTGACTGCCTTCTGGGACCCCTAAAAGATCCCCGGTAAGCAGGCGCAGCGCCTGGTCTCCTGTCAGCTGGGTGGCTACGAAAATGTCTGGGAGAAGATGACCTGGGACCTGAGGAGTGGCCATGAAAAGGTGGACCCCTTTGACTCTGGTGTATGTGTGCAGGACTGTGAGGGGGTGAGCGGTGATGAGGGGTACGGCTGAGACGCAATGGAGATTGCCTGCGCTGGCTGTGATGTTGGTCCATTTTTGAAGAGTGGGATTGGAAGGAATCCTGACTGTGTGACCTCCAGTGATTAAACCGTGGCTCCCGATGAGACGCCATGTCAGGCGTTCTTCTGCCAGCCGGTGCTGGCCGCCCTCGTCCTCTACCTCTGGATTCTCTCCAGCTAGGAGATACTTTGTTAGAGTATTCCTGGTCATCTCTTCGACTTTTAGAGTTTGGGGTGTAACTCCCTTCATTATGTCGGTGAGAATCGTCATAGGGTCTGACAGAAAACAAATAAAGAAAGTTAGCTTACAATAAAACTTTATTCTCATGCATCTAAGATAAATATTGATGATTCGTAAAAAAAAAAAAAAAAAACCAAAGAAAAATAATACATTTGTAGGATGTTACCTGGGCTTAATGCGTGATGGTCCGTAATTCGTCCGAACCATCTTTGAAAGAGAGCGTATAACCTGTGTACTGAATGGGGGGGAAAAAAAAACATTTTTTGAATAACAATAATGAACAATCATAGAGCTAATAGCAACATTAGACAAAGCGCAAAAAAGGATCACATTCATAATGTTGTTTGTACCATCAATCGATGAATTGGTAATCATCTAATTTTATTTTATTTTTTTATATCGCTCCCAATCTTCTTTTGTCTATCCTGAGTATTCAGCTCACCACAAGCTATAAATGTGTAAGAAAATATAAACTGAACATTATTGAATGTTTAAATACATTACAGTACTGAATGTTAGTAACTAATACTGTTAATGTATTGTTTTCAAAATTTTAAACCAATTAATAATAAATCAATAAATAAAAGCACAATTTTTGGCGAGTTAACTTAATTTGCTTGATTGACAACCACGTAATAATTTTAGTCAAAAACAAAGTAAAAACTCAAACTTTGGATTATTGTCAATTTGCCTTATTTCTGTACTAGAGGAGCTGTGATATCCAGAAACTAGAAAGAAAACACATCAAATGTAACTCAAGAGCAGCAGTCAGGCCTCTTTAATTAATGCTTCCAAGCTAAAAACAATAAAGGTTCTTGGCTACAATTAGATTACAAATTTCTGCCCAGAATAGTAAGATATTTAGCTAGACAGAAAATTGTGTGTCAATTTTTTGTCATTCCTGTCAGTAACATAAGTCTCAAAATGTCTATGATTCGACAAAGCCTCCAAATACTTGTTTTATATTTTACTAATCCAACAATCTGTGAGGAGTCTTTAAGTATTAACTGTACAAAGGTAAGTAAGAATATAGACAATCCATGCAAGGTCTTATTTTCTCAAAACATTTATCTTAAATATACTTTGCCACATTTCACACCACTTTTCTTGTCAACCTACTGTCAAAAAAATTAGCCACTAGTGCCGCAAAAAACTATATATATATATATATATATATATATATATATATATATATATATAAAAAAAATAATGTTGATTTTTTTTTTAATAGAAATTATACAGTGAGTGATTTTTTTTCTCTGCATCTATTGAATTAAAAGAGAAAAAAACAACATTATAGATAAGTATCCCACAATCCATCAGTACACACAAAAAAGAAAACACATTACCACATGGAAACCCCTCTCTTCCTGAAACAAATTCACATTCATAGTAACTGGATGTAAATAAACATTGGTCATGGAGAGCTACAGTGTAATGCTGATATACTGAAAGTTAATGAAGGTACGGTGCGGCCAAAGTAATGAACATGACATTTTAGCTAAAAAAATAAATAAATAAAACATCACAGTTCATAAAGTAGAATTAAAAATGTAATGAATTTAATCTAAAAAAATAAAAATCATACAATGAATGCTTAAAAAAATCTCAATAGAAAACCACATTTTATTATCATTAAAGCCGTCACTGAGTTTATGCATTGTTTGAGGGTACAGATCATCTGCTTAGCATTGCTTCTAACCGAAACATAAATGGATGAACTTTAAAGGTTTCACACGATTAATCCCAGTACATTAAATTATGAACCACGTACCATCGTACATTAACGACGAACCACGTCCCATTTAAACCCTAGGTGTTTTTCATCTCTCCCTACACCCCCCTTTAATCCCAGCCTGAAGCTGCCTTTCTTTGCCCCTTCAGACAGTTTTTTTTAATGGCTTCCCACACGCTGCTGCTGTGTATCCCATTTCACGGTTTAAGCGAAGAGTCGAGGCCCAAACGAAGCTCTTACAACTACGACAGGGCATGTCCGCTTTCTAGCCTACCTGCTCCCTCCGAATTTTTAGTAAGGCTGGTCGTGAATCGAAAGGGGGAAAAAATACGCCATAAATCAATGTGCTTAATATGCTGGCAGCTACTGCGATTCGATTTGCCAACGGTGACGCGGTAGTCTTACTTTCCATATTTAGCTATAGATCTCAACAGCTGTTTAAAAAAAATGGTGATTAGGTGGGGGGAAAACAACCACAGCTTGTTTGCGCTCACTATAACTGTCGACATTTTTACTTTTATATCAAAAAACGAATTATACAAACCGACGTAACGCTAAAAGCTAATGACGTCTAGCTGTAATTTTAGCTCTTGGAGGGTTGCTGCTCAAACACTCGACGAAACGGTCCTAACAGCGTTCATGAGAGTCGTTGAAATATTCGTACAAGAAGTAAAAACGCTTATCTAAAAGAAACTGCCTAATTTCCAAGCAATGAATGAGCATAATGCGTGCAACTTACCAACTGCAAACCGATACCTAACGAGAGCTACGTGCGACGCAAATAGCATAAGATTTAGCTCTGCATTTTAAGTGGTTGGACAATAAGCTGGACAGCGCCACCAACGCCTAGGAGGGAATTTGCGTCTTTTTCTTCTTCTATTGATTTTTAATGGCGGTTGGCAAACAACATTTAGGTGCATTACCGCCACCAACAAGTAAGGAGTGTGGACGAAAACACCATTACTAAATTCTTCTTCCCAAACCAGTGATCCACAAATATCGAAACAAAAGCTTATAACTCATGTTAAAAGAATAATTTTAAAGATATTTATAATGTTTAAATGTACCTTTTCCTGTTTAAGATACCTAATCAATTCCAGTCCTTGTAATATTTCCTACACTTATATATTACATGTTCTATTGTCTCATTTTCCCCACAGTAATCACATCTTCCTGTTTTCCCATTATAAGTAACGTTGAGTTAAGTCCTGTATGCCCCAATCTTAATCTAGTTATTATCATTTCCTGAACTCTGTTACTTCCACTTTTTCATCTGATTTCTCCAGCCTTCGCTTGTATTCTATAGAACCATCTTCCTCTAATATTATCTTCATACAGTTTTTGCCATTTGTAATTAATTTTCTTCCTGATTATGCTCTTAATTTCTGGTTTACTATTGCAACTCCAATATCGATTTCACTCCTGTTTGTAGATTCTTTTGCTTTTGAATTTGCGTCTTAATGCCAGTGTCGCAATACATTCTTTCTTTATTTTAATTATCACAAAAATAAAAAAATATAAACGTATTTACTTCTTGATTAAGGAAAATAAAACCCAATTACGCACTGTTTATAATAACCACAAGGTTTACACATACTTTACAGGGAGTTCCCTTAATAAACCAATACAAGTGATGTTACAAAGAAATAAACAACGGATCAATCATTAATCTTTTTTAAATGAAAGACAAAAATGAAAAATAGAAGGGGGATTTCCTAATAAAGAAAATCGAGGAGCAAATTCTTCTTAAATTCTACATTTTTCTGATAAATAATACATTGGCACTTCTGATAAGGAACATGTTTACATACAGAAATGAATCAGTTTAATAGACGTTCACCTGTTTATTCAGCAACAAATAAACTTCAGAATATAACCTAATAGTAAACATAGTGCAATAATCTCAGCATATCTGTTTTGTGATGGCCTCTGGGATTTTTTAGTAAACATGTTGAACAAAGAGCATATGAAAAACAGAGCAACACACCAGAAATACAAGGATAAAGTTAAGTCTTAAGGCAGGGTTATGCTAAAAAAAAATAAAAATATTAGGTCTAAACAACTGCAGTGCTCAAACCAGAGTGTTAAAGGATTAAAAGAGGTATTTATACTCAACCGAAGATTTGCCATAACGAGACAAGCTCCTATTTTGTCTTATATGCACGATGAGAATAAAATATCTTATGTTTGTATGCTGTTTTGGCTTGTTTTTATATTTAACTCCGCATAATTTAATTTTTGCTGAATTCTCCATTTATTCCAATGATTTAATAAAACAAAATCAGAGAGATCATGAATTACTAATGCAATGTGAAATTATTTTAATGCTTGCAGATTTTGGAATAAGGATCCATTCAGTTTCACTTGTAATAAATCAAATTATCACATATATATATATATATATATATATATATATATATATATATATATATATATATATATATATATATATATATATAAATATGCAACAAGCGCCTTGAATTTTTATTTCTTAAGATGACCTTGGATAAGCATAATAAACTGATCATCTTTTAAATGTGATGACATTTTCTGTAGGGTACCTGCTTGATTAAAAGTTCACATTGAAACACACAGAAAGACATTAAATATTTTGTTACTGTTTCTTTATTTATGTTCTTATTAAATTACATAATGATCACCATGCTTACCATGCAGGAACAAGGTCTCTGTATGCATAATGTATTTTAACTGTGAAGAGTTGTGTTACGGTATGAGCAGAGCTAAACGTATTTTGAAAAATATTTTCTTACATTCATATTCTAGATATAAGCTATAATGCTTACTTTACAAAACAATCCTTAAATGTGCAAAAAATGCAAATGCAATGATTATGCTTTATATGTTTTTAGCTGGTTAATGTCAGGTTACAATGTTTGCTACAGTGTGCACGCTGTTCAAATGATCTAAAAGCCTGCAAAGCCCAATATTACGTTACATATATACTATTCTTACAAAAAACATTCAAAGAAAAGGAGGAAAAAAACAACCAGTCACTCTTGTTAAGGCATGTTTTCCTAACATTTGACCTACAAACATGGAAAATTCTTAGTGAAATTGCACATCCTTTTCTGATTTGCTAAAGCAGTTTTTCATCTAATCCACTGTTCTAGCGCTAGGAAGTGTGAGTTTGAAGCTATAGGTCACATTTATACATTGATCTTCAAACCAAAATCCATGCCGCATTTCTTTTTAAATAAACAGTCCATTTCATTTCTGGATGATATATTTACAGAAACCTTGTCTGATGAAGTAAGCTGCTGCTACAGAAAACTTTGAAAAAGCCATATGAGATGCTCAGCTGTTAGAATGTTTCAATACTTTTCTAGACTTTTCTAGACAAAATTAAAGGCTGTCTGGTCTGATTATTGTATCCTACCACCTGTAAATGAACCCCTTTCACCTTGAAATAAATGTGACCGATTGTGATGCACCATGTGTTTTAAAATCCATCATCTTTCTCTGTGACATGCACCTATCAAATCCCATCAAATAGGGAATAGTTTCAAATGGTGAACAGACCCAAGATTAGATTCTATAGGGAGGGGAACTGGTTCTTTCAGTTTGAGTGGATTTTTTTTTTTTTACAGAGTCATTAATTCATGCATTAATAACAGAAGTTCACACAGAAGCACGTTTCCCACCAACTTAGAGAATTCAATTTAAATAATAAGAAAGCTGGTGGAAATACTGCTTTAATATTTCACAAAAGTTTAAGGATCTTTTTTTTTTCCGCAATTCTTAACAAGCTGATGCAGGAACGTAAACGTTGTTATATTCTGAAACCTGATATCTCAATGGTTTTGGTTGTTTTCTACCTTTTCATATGTATAGATTTCTTTTTACTGAGCTTCCCGCCCTCAGACCAATACCAAAATAACTCATTCACAAGCTCCATTATTAGTTTATAGTGTGCATTTTCAGTCAGTCTTTATGGCTCGGTTCCTATAACTAGAATAGGTTACAAAGTCAGGGAGGATAGAGGCAACTAGCAGGAGGAGAGGAGAAAAAAGACAATCAGGCTTCTAGACGTTTAGTTTGTTTGATGATGGGGGTGTAACCCCTATGAGCTTCGAGTCTGACAACGGACTGACAACCCCCCGTATCAGGTTCTTGTTGCAGTCGCCCATCGTGGTCTCTGAGGGAAGCTTTGCGTGCGTTACGCTCCCTGTCAGGTCCATCAGGTCCTTAAGAGCCTGGTTGTGGGTCATAAAACTCTGGTGAATATCTTTATCTGGTGAGTACTCAGGAATAGATATCAGCTCTTCCTTTGAAGCTGGACTGAAACACAGAGTGAGAAAACATTAGCCTCCTAAATATTCAAAGTTTTAAGCATCTCACTCAGCACTGTTCAAACCCAACTTAGAGCCTTCAAAGACCTGGTCTAAATTGATTTTACAGGCAAGGAGAACAATAATGAGAGGAACAACTAAGAGTCCTGCTTTGGAGCAGCTGCAGATGTTATTAGCCTCGGTGGAAGAATCTATTTTCTTGAAAAATCTGTGGTTTTGTGGAAGAATTACCAGAAAACAGACATGTTTGAAAGAAAAGCACAAGATGAATTTGTTGTTTGGCCAAAACCAATAGGAGACAAGACACTTGTGGAAGGTGGACTTCTATAACATCTGACCAGTATTGATATGAATGTAAGATGTAACACTGTGCATCACCCTGAACATCACATTTGCAAGGTGACACACAGTGGTGGCACCGTCATGATGTGGGGATGCTTTTTTTCAACAAGGAAATCGTTGAAAAATGAGGAGATGGGTTGAGCTAAAGCTAGACATTGAGCTAAAGCTTATGTGTAAAGCTAGTTTGAGCTGTTCTATAAAAACAAAATGTATTTAAGCTTGTAGTTCTAAAGCGAAAAATGTGAAAGAAGTTCAACAAGGCACCCTATGTGAGGACTTACCTAACATCCATGGATTGCACCTCATCACCGGATCCTGCTTGTTTCACATCTAATGGCTCCAGCTTGATGACTGGTGGGGGTAAACGTGCAACTGGTACCACTGTCACAGAGGGTCTACCACCTCCATCATCTGGCCCCTTTTTCACCTTTCCCTCAGCTGAGACAGACACACTGCTTTGCTGTGTGCCTCCTTTAGGAATTGTTAAGGCACTTTCTTCCCCCTTCACCGCTCCATTCATCACCCTCCCCTGTCTTTCCATTACTTTGACGTCTCCTGTTGACTCAGTCAACTCTTTGTAGGTTTGTGTGGAGATTTTGACATTAGTTTTGTGCTGCTTGTTCAGATTCAGGTCCGTCTCTCTTCCCTGCTGCTTGAATGAACTGGTGTTTACCTCTCTGTTGAGTTGACTGCCGCCGTTCTCTTTACTGGTTTGTTTTTTCTCAGGTCTCTTTTCAGAAACACCGTGTGTCTGTGTGACCAGATGACTGTTGTTTTGAACTTGTTTACCCTTCTCACTGTCCGCCTGTGCTGCTGCTGTTTCTTTCTTAAGGAAAACACTTTCCTTTGTCTGAATCTGCTCTGTTTTTTGCTCTGCTACCTGAAACTCAACCTTTTTGCTTTGGTGCTTGATGACACGAGCTTTGGTAATTACATCCCCTGTGAAAAATATACAAAAACATTACAGTGGACTTGAAATGTCACCGGAAATCTGTTTGATCTACAAAGGTGACCAAAAGCAGGATCAAGAGCAGCCTTTGTCATGGGAAACGAAATAACTGAATAGCGTCTTGTTGCAAACTGCAGAGCAGTTCCCTTGCACAGTTCTGCTAAAATGGTTCAAGGACATTCACAAGAGCAGCCCGGGGTTGCAGTCAGCTCCCATGATACAGCTCTGCTGTGAGGAATGTCCAATCAGCAACAAGAAAAGAAAAAAAAAGTCCTTCACTGCTACTTCTTCACCACAGGGAATCACGTTCTGGACACTACATGCACAGTTATCAGGCAAGTAGCTTATCTTAACTGTGAGCTATATTAAAATCAAAGGCGTGTAAATATGTTTTATTAGATGAATTGACCTGCAGCAGATCTCACAGGTTTGCACAACATATTCAAAAAGCCATGTGGTATGTCACATTTCAACTGAAAAACTTTTCTCAAAGTATAGTTGTGCCTATCCTTTACAGTATCTAATACATTGGTTGAACATATTTAGCTTCAGTTAAGACATTTAGTGTTTTTCTACAGGAGTCCAACTCCATCCCAATTTTTAATTAGGCAAAATTTTTCATTTCTGCTAAAAGAAGGCTCCCCAAATCTCTATAAGGACACACGCAGCACGCTACTTATTTTCTATCAGATTTAGTCGTTTTAAAAAAACAAAAAAAAACAAACATGCTCTTCAGTTTCTTTGTGTTAATATTGATAGCTCATATAGAAGTAAAAAAATTAAATAAAAATGAGCAGGATGCTGCTACTTTGTATGGTGTTGTTTTACCACTGTCTATTTTATCTACAGCAAATTTAAAACAATAAAGTTGTCAAAACTGCTAACAATACATTTTCTAACAAGATTTTATTGATATTTTGTAAACTGTTTACAGACTATATGGCTTTGAAGGTTTCAGCTGAGCGAATGTCCACACAATCAACTCCCTGAACCCATCATGACAAGTTCAATGCGTGTCTGATAAATCAAATTCGCCAGAAAATTACCGCAGATGTTTTTTAACTTTTTTTTTTTTTTTTTTAAAGATGCTCCTCTGTATTAATTAAACTATTTAAGGACATATGAAAACCTGGTTATTACTACTGTATTACTTTTTATATTTGCGTTCCCAAACAGTGTTTTTAGAGTTAGGCATATTTACAACAAACGTCACACTACAGCTCATATAGAAGTAAAAAAAATAAATAAATAAATTTAAAAAAATGAGCATGATGCTGCTAGTCTGTATGGTGTTGTTTTACCACTGTCTATTTTATCTACAGCACATTTAAAACAAATAAAGTTGTCAAAACTGCTAACAATACATTTTCTAACAAGATTTTATTGATATTTTTTAAACTATTTAAAGGCTATGGCTTTGAGGTTTTCATCTGAGCAAATGTCCACACGATCAACTTAGTCCAATGCATGTCTGATAAATCAAATTCGCCATAAATTACTGCAGTTTTATTTATATTTTGGTTCTCTGTATTAATTAAACTATGTGAGGACACATAAAAACCTGGTTATTACTACTGTATTACTTTTTTTATATTTGCCTTCCGAAAAGTTGTTAATCGAGTTTGGCATATTTACAACAAATGTCACATTACAGATGTTTAAAAAAGTACTTGACAAATTTTGTTATGGCCTTTTTTTTTTTTCTTAAAGCACAAATCTATCATTTTATCAAAGGTATGTACATTTTTTGGATCCTCTGTATTTTTTATTTTTTTAATAAGCAGTTGGTTAATGAAATGCAACTAACACAACTTACTACCTTAAGCCAGTGTAGCAGGTTTTAAGGTGCTGCACAAAGAACAATACTAAGTTAAAGCACAAACCTTGATCACAGAGACTACTTTCATTATAGCTTCATTAGTTGCATAAAACAGACAAGTCGACAATAAAAATGCAGCAAAGCTGTTTTGATACCATCCCTTCACCTGCAGGATTCAGAGTTTAATTAAACTAAAACTATAATGTCTGGTGCCTTTTCTCACAAAATCTTAATAATTTTATTTTCTCACTAAATCATTCTTTGCTTTTATTTCAATGATCAAACATATTTACTGTCAAGTTAGTTACCGGTGGCATTTATTAAATTAAAGGACTGATCTGCTCCCAAATTATTAATAATGATTTATGTTAAGTCACACATTAAACTCATAACAAACTGAATCAAATGCTTTCAGACTGACTACAGTTGTACTAAAAAGATATTTTGGCAACGCTTGTTTGCAAGGTGACCTGCAGTAGTGGTGTTTATCAGAAAAAAGTGCCTATGCTTTGTTCTGTTCTGTTTATCCCTAAAGCTGAAACCTGGATCTACAGCAGGAATCAAGTTCTAGATTTGCTGATTCATATATTTACTATTGAGATTACACAGAATATTCACACATTCTATGTTTTTGTGAATCGGTTCATTAAACCACTGAACACATGGTGTTGGGAGCTTGAATGTAAAGGGTTTGAACAGCTGCAAGTTTTAACTGCACCTGTCACTAAACTTAAAGGCTGTTGTGGATTTATAGATCAAGAATGTGACCAACCCCTTTTCTAGTCTCTAACATGTAAACTGAAACTTCAGTGTAAGAACTGAACATTCAGTTGAATCCTACTTTAAGAAGTTAAGCTGTAAACCATTTTTTGGCTTAAAAATATCTGCCAAGAGAGTTTAGCTCAGTAAACTTTGTTGAGTTGTGCTGTGATACTTGTTCCGTAAGGCTGGATAATCTAATTGGTCAATTCTTTTATGGTGTAACAATTCTGTTTTTTTTTTTTTTTTTGCCAGATAACTGTGCATGATTAATTAATTTTGCTGAATGAAATCTGCAGTCTGCATGCAAAAAACATTTCTGTCAAAAAAACCCAAAAAATAATAAAATTGGAGCGGGGATTTAAAAGATGTCCTTTTTTATTTTTGCATTCTTTTTCACTCATCCCTCTGAAGAACCAAAGCCAAAGCATCAGACGTTGAGGTTTCAAACAAACTCAGGGAAATTAAGCTTTTTTTTTTTTTTTTGCACATGCTTCAGATTTGCTATTAAGAAAAATGAAACCAGACATGCCCTTTTGCATTTTTACAGCAGCAAGGCGTACAGCCAAGGGGCGACGTAAGCAAGAACAGCAAGCAAACTTAAAAAGGTCTTGACGCTGACTGAATGCATACTAACCTGGCGGTGAGACTAGCTTTGTCTCCACCTGCTCCTCCATCTGATTCAGTGCACAACAGAGGCAATGAGGACACAAAACCAAAGTCACCAATAATAAAATTTAATAATCAAAGCATAAAAACAGAAAGTCAGGCAGCTGATAAAAATAAATTTTGGGAAAGAATAGCTTGGCTGTGCAATCAGCAGGGGTTAAAGGCCTCTCACAGTACCTTCATGTCAGCTTCACCCTTTCTGGTTCTCTTCATGATCTCCTCAATTCTCTGCAAAAAAAAAAATGTAAAGGATATTTACTTACCAACTACTTACATTTACATTGGAAGCTTTAATCAGGAACCTGGGATTGGTTTATCTCCTTTCTGAACATAATTCCATTAAAGCAAACCTTTTTCCTGAGTTGCCTCTCCTCCTCTTCCTGTTGTGTCTGAAGTTCCCTGCCTTGCCGCTCACGCTCTGCATCTTTTTCAGCCTGCACTTTGGCTTTTTCTTTCTGCTTGTTAATGGCAAACAAGTAGATTTTTTATAAAATATAAAATAAACATTATCATGGTATAAGTTATGTTTGCGACAAAACAAAACCAATAAATGCAGTAATTTCCAAAAGTATTCATACCGGGAACATTTTTGACCTTTTTCTTGCACTCTAAATAATCTGGTCTTTTTGTAGAACAGGAAATTTATAATTTTTGTTAAAGAAACCATAAACCATGAATTGGACCATTGCAAACTCATGGAAGGACACCTGGTGTTATCAGAGCAGATAGCACCTGTTAGGAATCCAGTTTGTGTGGTTGTGTTTTTTTTGTGTGTCTTTCTCTTCCTCCACCACCAGGTGGTGCCCTCTTCTCGTTGGTCCTGGTTGGTTCATCACTGAGGACTACTTAAGTGGTGGACTGTCACTATCTCGATGCCAGAGTGTTTGCCAGTTTTGGGTACTCTAGCCAAGCTGAGATTAGCGGAGTCTAACTGAGTCTTTGTTTCTCTGAGTTCTAACTTTGTTTTTGTCTTTGCCTTTTGGCAGGAAGCCATCCTGCAGGCTGGATGTTTTTGACCTTCTTCCCCTGGAAGGATTGTTTGAGTCTCACACTGAGCAGGGGATTAACCTCAACAAGTTCCGTTCAAGACTTCCTGGATTCCAAGTGACAGTCCGCTCCATAGTGCCTCAGGAACCAACCAAATTAAAACCTTTTAGTGGAGAAAACCTTCTTCCCAGAATCCAGTCTTGTGTGGGTTTACCAGAGGGAGGAACTCGTTGGAGGGTGGCTCCAACGAGTTCCTCCCTCTGGTAAACCCACACAAGACTGGATTCTGGGAAGAAGGTTTTCTCCTCTAACGTGAGTTCCGTTTTCTCTGTTTCTCCAAAGTCATCGTTCAAAGTTCCCACGGACCCTGAACTAACCTCTGATACTTCCCTTCCCACTTCCAGTTTCGGTTCACCAGTACACTGAGATTCCTGAATCCAACCCCGTTCATCTCCTCAATAAACCTGTCAAACTTTTACCCTTGTCTCGCTGAGTGGTTTACTGCATGTGGGTCAGATCCCTTAAGAAAATCATGACAGCACCACATTGCATATCACTCCAATAACACCATGTGAAAACAAGGTGGAGGGAGAATCATGAGTTGCTGTTTTTTCCTTTTTTGGTAAAACGTATTGAGATAAACTCACAGTAATCCAGAGTGAATCAAAAAAAATAAAGGCCACAAAGGACTTTTCATTAGAACTATGAACACAGAAACACTCACATCTACAAATAGCCCAAAGAATAGACCTAAATCCAGTTGTAAATATCCACTAGACTCAGTTTAAGTTTACATTTAGGAAGAGAAAGAATCTGATAATTCTTTTGATGTGGAAAGCTTATTGAGTCATAGCCCAAAATACTTACATCTGATACT
>NW_015150623.1:0-1963 GCF_000732505.1 Cyprinodon variegatus
ACCGGAACACATTCCTCACCTACTGGAGTCTAAGAGTCAACCTAATCTCTGGAAACGTTAGTCTGCCAACCTTTTCTCTTCTTCAAGTTCGAGAATCAACTTTCCCACTGAGCCTGAACTAATCGCTGTGCCTTCCCCTCGCCTTTCAGTTCTGGTTGAGCAGTGTTCAGAGCAACACTGGAATCTCCACCAAACTTCTCAATATTTTCCCTGGTCTCTCTGGACTGGTTTATCTGCATGTGGTTCCGAGCTCTTGATAGAATCATGACAATGTAATTTGCTTTTATAACATTGTTTCATTAATAGCTTTCCTTTGTATGTTCTTTACATGAGTGAAAAGGAGAACAAAAAAGACTAAACTTTTAATATATGCCCCTTTCTCCAAACACAAAACAAAATATGAAATACAAAAGATTGTCTGATGTTTAATTTACAATAAAACTATATTCCTGGCGGCTGCTTTGCGGGGCCTGGCCCCTCAGGGCCCAGTCGGGGCTCCCGTCTTGGGGTGGGGTGCCCCTGGGGCCTCGGGTCCCTGGGACCCATGGCCGTCTTCATTTTGGGGTGGCTGGCTACCGGCAGACCTCGTCCCTGCGGCTCCTGGGGGCTTTGGCGTTGCGGCGGCTGGGGGATATCCTCGGGGTCGTCTCTCTTCTTCCCTTGGTGGGGGGGCAGAAAAATACTCGCTGCATGAATTATAATAAATCTATTTATATACGTACATGAATCAAGTGGAACACTATGGCGAAAGCCGTACTTCTCCACTTGTGAAAGCAAAATCTGTCGGGCTCTTTTTTGGCATTAAGACAATTATTCTTATTGCCACATTGCCATTAAAAAAATTGAATAAAATAAAAAACTATAATTGTTCTCAAATTTCATTTGTTTTTTAATTGATAAACAGAAGAGGAGTTCTTTAAATTTAGGAGCAGGGCATTCCACTACGGAGATAACATCTGCTTCTGGGTCGTTCTGACAAAAGGGAGAGTAGAGTTACGTTTTCTGCAACTGGATGAATTGGGTTTAACTAGAAACATACTTTGTAAAGATTGAGGCAAAAGAGAATATCCCGCTTTATACAAATGATTAATGTTTGTACATTTTTAAGGATCCTTTAATTTCTATAGTGCTGATAATTCATAAATATAGGTAAATGATCTGATATATAATATATATATTATATATCAGTGTTACAGAGTCTGCAGTGATTCGTGTGGGCCTGGTAATGAGAGGACGACATCCTTTACTATACATTTTGTCAAGAAATTTTGATGTTATTTTATGTTTGGACTCATTTACAAGATCAATATTGTAATCTCCATACATAATGAATTTACAATTTCTTCTTTACTCTGTGTGAAGGTCTCAATCTTTGAATCAGGGGCTCTGTACACAGATGATGCGATCAAGTTTTTTTGTCTTTCCATTACTATTTCTAGAGTTATAGACTCCATTAGGTTGTCTAATACAGTAGTCATTGTCTTTATCATGCAACCCTTTAAATCAAGACTTACATAAAAGGCCATACCCCCTCCCCTTTTGTTGCCCTTATTTATGTAATGTAATTCATACCCTTCTAAATCAAATTCTGCAAAATCATCATTGTGCAACCAAGTCTTAGTCTCTTTTAAATTAACTTGAAGAGTTTGGTTAAAATAATCAGCACTAACAGATGTATCATTCATATCATTGTACTGCCAACAAACACGCTGTAACATATGAAAGCATGTTTTCTATCTTTGAAAAAGAGAAAATAAAATTTAGAGATGTTCTTCAGCTGCAAACTAACATACTTTTGTCAGGATTTGGTGTTAGTTTGAGGACCCAAATGCAGAGGCAAGTAGGCAGAGGTGAGTTTAGGTGGGTTTAATGAGGTTCACAGGAACTGAGGCAGGAATCAAAAATACAACAGAAATAACAAACGAACCAGAACCAAGGAGACATCAGGGGAAAACCAAACTCT
>NW_015150623.1:3081-4491 GCF_000732505.1 Cyprinodon variegatus
ACAATGGGTAAATTCTGGTGTTTACAACAGCGAAAAGATTATAGAAAAAAATTGTAACACAAATGTGTAATTGTGTGATTGTGGTAAAAGTGGCAGAGTTGGCAGGTGAATGAAATGAGCAGTTTGGCCAGCTAACAGAGCCATGATTATGACAAGAACAGAGTCATGCTTTTACCATTACACAGATGATCCGTGTTGCTAGTGGTATATCGCTCTATGCATTAAGATGCTCAAAATCTTAGGAAATCCACCATTTGATACATCATTAGAAGTATTTATTTTACATTAAAGGGATAAACTTCCCTGACCTCTGATAAAGGCTAATTTATTTTAAAAGATACTTTTCTGTTTAAGTTACTGTTCACTGTAACTGTAGCGTCATGCTGCCAGCCTAACGGCTACCCAAGTTCCTGTTTTATCTTTGTGAACATCCTGTGTTGAAATGGCGACTTGCAAATCAATTAGAAACTCCAACTGTTGCTTTATCATGAGAACCATCTGTGTTTATGTCAGAAGTAGGGGGGCGTTGTGGGTTCCTGTTATTACCTTAGTTTGGAAACGTAGGGGTTGGTGTGTGGGCACTATCAGGGTACTTCAGGAGGTAAGATGTTTAGGCCATCTTTTATTGCGTGATGATAAGTACTGAGGAAAGACCATATTCTTTGCCGCTACTGATTTGGCTATGTGGTAGCCCATACCTGAGGTAAACAATTTTTTTTCTGTATTATGTGTTTATTATCAATGATTCTGTTATATTGACTGGAATAAATTCTATTTATACTTGAAGATGTTTTTCCATTTTCTGCGTTACTCTGAGAACTCCCCATCACAAATGAAGAACTGTGTTCTAACATCATAGAAGAAAGAAGCAAATCAAGGAGGGATTCTGAAGCGTTCTAACATGAATTAGGCTATGTTTACACAGCAGGCTGAAGTGACCCAAATCGGATTGTTTTGCCCATATTCGACCTGTATCTGATATTTTCACCACTGTTATTATTGATGATGAAACATCAGTGGAAACGCGGCACCTGCTGGTTTAAAGGTAGAATTCTATCAGCCTCAAGCTGCTGATTTGTGCTCGACGGGGTTGAGTCTAGTTTTCAGTCTGGACTTTATTGGGTTCAATTTTTTCATGCAAAACAAAAACAGACACGTTTTAAACATATAGATGCGTTTTCATCCCTTTCATCCCTCTTCCCAATGTTTTTGCTCTAAAAATAAAAAAAGAAAATATAAAAGAATGTAAATATCCTTTATAGTCCCTCAGTGTGGATATTTAACCTGTGATACTAGATTGATCATGTGGAGTGCTTTCCGTTTAGCTCTACATATTTAGTTGTTGCCACCAGCTGCTGTTTGAAGCACGAATGGAAGTTTGCAGATACACAAAAAAGAGGAAAAAATTAC
>NW_015150623.1:6930-8171 GCF_000732505.1 Cyprinodon variegatus
GCTTTTTAAAGTTTCCTCTTTAAACCACAAAGCAACCTCTCAGCTTTTAACTTTTTATGTTTGCGCCCTGGCTGCATTGAGTGAAATCCAGTGAAAATGGGTTAAAGGTTGGTCATAAATTAAAGGCTGCCTGCAGCATATTATGTCGGTTTAGCTCTTAAACGTAGAAGACTACCCACTAATCTATACTTTGATAAATTAATACCTACTTATGAGTCTAAAACTGGTATCCTTTTTAAACATCGCTGTATTTCATGCAGAGAAAGCACAATCTGAACACAAATCATATCTGAGAGTTTATTTATCAAGTTCTTAAATTTTCCAAAGTATCACCCTCCACTACTGGGTGCTCTGTGCCCTGAAATAAATTGGTGTAAGGGATTAATCCTGCTGTTGGATGTTTATCTACTTCTGGTGTCAAAAATCCTCTTAGAAGGACAGGAATCTCGTCTCAGCTCAGGACCCACCATAGTTTTCTGTCTTCTCTGTTCCAATGTTTAGGAGAGCTGACAGGATGTCACTGAGCTCATCATCATTCAGATGTTTCTCTGCATGATCTCTCCCTGTTTGCTCAGACTTTAACAAGAGCTGCTCTCATTATGCTGAGGAGAAACAGAACAATGGCTTTTAGCTGAAATTTTCCTCCCACGCCTGCCGCTTTTCACAGGTTTTACCTCTCTGCTACATTGATGGGAACAGCACTCAGCATGTAAACGAGTTTGACAGTCAGACAATTATTGAAATCAGTGACTCAGATGATAATGCTGAAATATCATGACGGTGAAATGTCACATTCAGGTTTGATCATATGTTTCTGTGGTAATGGGAGGAAGGTCCTTAGAAAAGTGTTAAAGCTATTTATTTATGCACCGGTTAGAGAACCAAAGGTGACATGTGTCTCTATAGCTCAGTTATGTTTGTCATTTCTGAATGTTTAGTCAGAAACAGGCTAATAAAATCCATCTAGGAGACAGCAGCAGTCACTTTTTTATTTCATCCATCTTTCCTAAAGAAACCAGTGAAAAGGAGCATGGTGAAATGCAAGTCCCTTTATTGTCCCACAATGGGGAAATTCACTCTTTATATTTGACCCATCCCCTTGGGAAGCAGTGGGCTGCCATTGTGTGGCGCCTGGGGAGCAGTGTTGGGTTAAGGGTTTTGCTCAGGAACCCAGAGTGGAAGCTGTAGGGATCGAACCGGGTATTTGCAACCTTCTCAGAGCACAAGTGCACTGCTCTAAC
>NW_015150623.1:13036-14164 GCF_000732505.1 Cyprinodon variegatus
GGGTTAAGGGTTTTGCTCAGGAACCCAGAGTGGAAGCTGTAGGGATCGAACCGGGTATTTGCAACCTTCTCAGAGCACAAGTGCACTGCTCTAACCACTAGGCCAACTCTCCCCATTAGAGTTGGCATACCGGTCATCTCTCGATCTCGCTGCTGGCAGCCTGATCAATGCCCAAATTGCCGCCGACATCCTCTGTAATTGTAGATACATCAGGTATCCTACAAATCCAAACAGGAGAAATCCGAGTATCATAGAACCAAAAATCCATACACCTTCGGTATCCTCCACTGAAAACATTGTGAAACACACCATCCTCTAAGCCTTCCAGGAGTCCATGGTGTGTCCCACAAAGTATGATCCGGCAGGACAGGATGGGGCCCCCTTGCCCTGTCTTCCAGTTGAGTAAATTTGATCAGTTGCATAGAGAGACCAGCTGCCCAGATCCAGTTTTTTTTAACTCGGGTGATGTGAAGCTCAGAAAAGACAAGACATGGCAAAGCAGGGACAGAGCAGTTGCTGTTGGAGGTTTCATCCTAATAAATGAGTTTTCCTCTCCATTGTTGCTACATGCATGCTTGTTGTGAGGGATTATGTTTGAGTCAATGAGTTGATGCAATCAGCTGTTTTTTCTTAGACAGAAAACATTTAACCAATCTGACTATATCATCTGGTTGAATTGTCTCTGTAAAGTTGGCATGTGTTGTGAATTGGCACTATATAAATAAACTGAATAGAAATTGAATTGAGGTATGGAGTTTTTCTCACCAGAGTTCAGTGTGTCGCTCCATCTTATTTCCCAACTGTCGCCAAATAGGACTCATTGCAGTGTTTTTGTTTTTTTATCTATAGGAATCAATATTTAATATTTAAATTTTTAAATTTATTTTTAAATTTAATATTTTAAAGATATTTTACCTAGCATAGGGCAGCCTGTTCTTGCAATTATAAATAGCAGTCTGTCCTCAGGTGTGGTCCCTGCTAGTTTTAAACATGCAGTAGTGCAGCCACTGCTTAAAAAACCTGGCCTTGATCCGACTGTTCTGGCTAATTATCGGCCTATTTCGAAGCTGCCTTTCCTTTCTAAGGTTTTAGAGAAAATTGTGTACTGTCAGCTGACACAGTTTTTAG
>NW_015150623.1:15734-39358 GCF_000732505.1 Cyprinodon variegatus
AACAAGGAGAAAAGTAAGACTGAATACTCTACATAAACATAACAAAACCAAGACTGTGACAGCCATAGAAATATTTCATTAAATACTGTTTATTTTTAGATAAAGACCCAGGTGAAAAGGTACATAAAGCTTTGAATATGACTTTCTCATAGTTCTCGTTTCTATCTATTTAAATGTGATGTACATGTTTCCTTATATTGTCATTAAAACATTTTCTATGTTTCCTTTGGATATGTTAACATTTTAGTTAGTGTATTCATTCAATTTAGGTCTGGATTGCGAGGGCATTAAAAGTCAATTATGTAGGTTGGCTCTTTTTTAATATCAAAAACCTCTGAATTTAAATCTACTTAAACCCCTGAGCAGCAGTAACTAAGGGGGAAATTCTCAGGGAAAAAAGCTAATATTGCCAAAGTAGAAAGAAGAATACTTTTGTTGTTGTTTGTGCTTTTTTTTGGAGCAATGAATTGATTTGTGTGTAATGCATAATTTATAGTAGATCAGGAAGTGTTTGCTTTGGGTTGGAAACCTTGTATGTCTAAAACCATTCCTTTATTGTACATCTTGTTAGCTTCTCTGTCTGCTATATTAACCAATATGATGTGTTGAACTAGATCTTCTATTTTCACAGCTTTTGTGAGACACTTTTTAATAAAGTGGGGTATTAATTCATAAAAAAAGTTTATTTGAATCAAAGTTTTCTGCCCAACAGCAATGATGAACTGCTCGGCAGCATTGTATCACCAGCAATTGTAGTATCTAGGCAAGAGCTTTGAGTATGGTAAAGAATCTGGTTGTTATTCGAAATTGTAAAGGGTAACTTTTTTGCAACATTATAAAACTGACTAAAACTAGACTAAAACCGTTTTTATGTTTAGTAGACTAAAAACAACTAAAACTATCACATATCGCAGTGATTAAAATGCGACCAAGACTAATAATAGTTTTGATCCTGAGGACTTAAACATAATAGAAGGTGGCTGTCAAAAATGACTGTGTATGATCTGCTCAAGCTCCAGTCTATTGAACGAGCCTCACTCACACCCATGCATCATGCCTAGACATAGACTCAGACAACATCTAGCATTAGTATAACTCCACCATGAAAATATAAAAACCAAATAAGTACTATTTACATTGATTATTCACTTTAACATGTGTGGTTTAAGGAGAGTCACACACACAAACAGGAAAAAGATAAAAATATATAAAACAAGATGTGTTTGAAGTATATATTCAATGATCTGAAAGTCCTTATAGAACAAGAATGTTTGGGCCTTTTCCCATCAACATCTTTCCCAACTTCATACAGTATGATCCAAGTCCCACAGGATCTTAGCTCGGTCGTTCTCTACCGTCTTTGGAGGTGTTTTCCACTTTAACCTTGGGGTTTCCAGCTCATACTTTGCACAGATGTTCCTGTATACTATTCCAGCCACTTGGTTATGGTTCTCTGTGTAAGCTTTCCCTGCCAGCGTCTTACACCCTGCAGTTATTTGCTGGATTGTCTCAGAAGCCTCTTTGCACAGTCTGCACCTGGGGTCTTGTCTGGTGTGGTAGATCTGGGCCTCTATTACTCTGGTGCTTAGGGCCGCTGAGGTCTGTTCGGACTGCAAGACTTCTTGTTATGCTGCCAACAAATGCATTCTTCTTTTTGCCCGTTTTGAGGCATGGGTCAGGTTTATTCTACGTAGCCTTGGATATCCCGTGATTCATTGCGGGTCCAAGCAAGCCGACTCCTCTGTGCTCAGAGGAAAAAGGTACTTGGCGCCAAACATTGGTGAATATTGGAAGTGCAATTTAATATAATCCAAGTATGTGAATAGTTCCATCTGAAATGAATTGAAAGAGCCTTTTAAATGGTTATTGAGGAAGCTATGTGGCGGGTAATGTTTGGTTTATTGAAAGGTTTTTATCCGTCACTGTAAATGGGTTCGGCCAAGCACAGATCTAATATATCTGCAGTGTGGAGACAATAAATCTGATTTAATTGAATTTCATTAAATTTATTTGACAGGGACAGTGTACCTTAAAAAGCATTCCTGCAAATGCACCAGAATTAGCCAAAAGGCTATTTTCATCTGTTGTCCCTGGACAGATCTTAAAATTGTCTACCTAAAAAAACACAAGGGTAAGCATTCCACAATGAAAAATACAAATATAAAAAGAAATAAAAACAGCTATAACTCCTCAAAACTGATTTAAAAATACAGAATAAGTGTTTGCTGGACTACAGAGGTTCATAAAATAGAATACAACATTTAAAATATATATATATATATATATATATATATATATATATATATATATATATATATATATATATATATATATATATATGGTACTGCTATTTATTATCCTCGAAAAATGTGCACCCAGAACAGCAGTAAGAAGTTATGGAGAGTTATTGTCACTGGATGATTTAAATAATAAATATAATGCCTAATTCTCATCCCAGGAATATGAACAAACTATAAATTATATCCCAAACACTGATCAATTTAGTCCAAGGTTGCCTCAGAAATAATCCAGTTCCTAAAATTAAAAATACATTTATTGAAGGAATCAATATAACAGATGAAAAATGCAAAAACATCTTTTTAAGAAAAGCTTCAACAAATAACTTATATCTTAATCCAATTAAAATACTTTTCCTATTAAAAGAATCCTCCAAAAATTATATCCTTGCATTGAGAACCAAATATCTTAAATTTGCCATTTTGCCTAAATGTAAAGAGATTCATTTCAAAACTTTAAATGACATTATTCCTTCCAACCAAATCATATACTCCAAATTTTATTTCACTGTAGACAAATGTCGTCTATGTGAACAAGAAGAGGAATGAACTTGACATTTTTTTTTATTGTAGTTAAACCCAAACATATTTATCCTCAGTTTATAACTGGTTACTCTCTAAATTCTGAAACAGAAATATTCCCTCCCGCTCCGCAATAAAATTTCATATTATTGCCCAAGATAAACGAATATAATTTATAATTAATAATATAATTATGGTCAATTTTTTTTTAAACAAATGTCTTCTTAGCAAAACACTCTACAATCATAGCATTTAAAAATGATATAAATTTCATTCTTAATTACCCCTTACATCTTATATTCTTTATCTTTTTTAGTGTAGTAATTATTATGGCCTATCTCTATTTGATTATCTAATATACTATTGAATAGCTTTTCTCTTTTTCTTATATTTTAATTTCTATTTCGCACAATTTGCTTAACTAAATATTTTTTTTTTTTGTTGAATACAAGAGACTTTGCAGATATATTTTTTATACATAAATTGTTTAGATTTACTTATATCTTTCTACCCCTTTTATATCATTTCATTTGTTTTTATTTGTTCATGCTCCTGGTGGTTGTCACCTTTATTCCACTCTGTATTATCATGAGTTTAGTCTTTGCTCACTTAACAATAAAACAAGAAAAAAAAAGTTAATAAAAGGAAACTATATTCATTATTCAGCAAAAGCTGAGCAGGTCTCATGTATTTGTATTATTTGTATTATTATAATTATTTATTTTATTATGTTTGTGCAACTTGTAATAATCTTTTTACTCATTTATTGCACTTTATAATGTTTGTTGTAAAGCACTTTGGGCAGATGTAACAGTTTTTAAATGTGCTATAGAAATAAAGTTGAAATTGATATTATATTATACCAGAGATTTTCTACTTTTGCTTTAAATCATAATAATATCTCTCATTAAATGGTACCAGATTTACCCCTTCAATTTTTTTGATGATGGCTAAAAATGATTACAATAATCACTAACAGAAATTAACAAAGACAAATTTATGGTATATTTTTGAGAGCAAATTAAAGTTACAAAATATATATCTGTGTTGAAATGTAAATAAAAGGAAAATTGATGCTACTTTTATAAGAAAAACAGTTTGATTCAAACCAGTATGGAGTAAAGAATGCACCTAATCTGTCACAGTAAATACCAAGATTACTTTTTTGTTTTGTTGTTGCCATACTGACAATTGTCCACTAGAGGGCGCCAACTACATGACCAAAACATGGCATTTTCAAAAGCGCTGTTTAGTAAGAAGCTGTTCAATAGAGGTGCAAATATTGTCTAAACAAAATACAGTATGGTCAACTATAATTACATTTTTAACACCGTAGCTGAAAAAACTTAACAGTAAAGCAGCAGGCACAGTGTAAAGAGCACAAACTCATTACATGTACGTTCTTTAAACTTTTGTTTTTAACACATCAATGACATAAACAGCAGATGGTGGTTTACACATGGGGGGAATATTAACAGTGTTAATGTTTACATGACATTTAGGGTCAGGATTTTTATAGTCTAGTCAATATGAAAGTTTTTTTTAAATAACAAGTTGAGTTTATTTATTTGACTCTAACTGAAAGTGCTGTTTTATAGCACTGAAGAAAAAACATTTATGTTGCTCTAAAAAAGCAATCTTAAAACCATTGGGAATTGATCAATAAGGAAATTCGGAACTTTTTTGTTGATATCATTAAAAAGGCTAAATGGACTAATAAAAAAGCTCAGACAAATTGAAAATGAAATGAAAAGGAACAAACAACCAAATACACACAAAAAGAGAGTGGTTAACATCAAACCAAAGCAAACTCCAATTTCCAAACTAACTAAATTCACCTGAACATAAATAGAAACAAAACCCAACCCAACAAGAAACGGTCGGTATATACAGCCAGAGAACTGCCACCAATTCATTTAAATAGTCTGAAAAGGGGTATGAGTAAGAATCAAACTGCACTTAAAGTCACTTAAAGTAAAGTTAACTTCCTGTTTATTGTATGTTTTTTTACCCACATTATTCAAAACGAATGTAAATATTTTAGAAACTTTGAAGATATTAATTAATATAAACAATTAATAATTTGGGCCCCAATACTGACCCCTGGGGGACACCACAAACAATTTCCAAGCACAATGACTGGCAGTCACCCATTTGCACAAAATGTTGCCTGTTACCTGTTGCTTAGATAACTTATAAATTATATATATGTGAGTTGTGTGAACAAAGTACGTTTATTACAGACATTGGACTGAAGTGTATGTTAAAGATAGTTGTTAAATATTTCACATTACGACAGAGCTAGACAGAGAAGAAAATATCACGACTGATGTGGTGATCAAAAAGAATGGCGTAAGGAAGATAGAACTGAGAAATGTATAAAAAATGTATTAAATAATCAGCTCCTATGATGGGGCTGGGATTAGAGAGACATTATCAAATGAGTTAGAATTTACCAGCTGCAGATATTGGAAAGAGCATGACCATGGAGTGAACTAAGACGATTTATTAGGAAATGACTCAAAAGCTTGCAAAACCAGAAAATTAAACATAAATTTACACTAAAAAACAGATCTCACTAAGAATTTTTGGAAAATTAGAATTGACAAAATCTGGTTGTGCCATGTAAAGTGGTTTAACAAAGTATTAAATCTTGGGGCATGAAAGAAAACGCAGTCATCGCTTTTAAGATTTTTGAGAAAAGTAATTTGTCCAAAGCTGAAGTCCATGGACTATAAATATGCCGCCACTGCTTCATAGAGAGCAGCACCATTCATGTTCATTGTGGCACCCATAGGGAGCATGAAGCGCGTCACACGTTTGTCCATGATGGGATTTTCCTGTCAAGGTTCTGCCCTTTGATTAAGTTTATTTTTAGTTTCTTGTATTCTTTGTCTTTGTAGTTGTTTTCTAGCAGTGTTGAGTTCTTGAGTTACTCTCTGTTGCCCCTTGTGTTGTTTCCTTTCCCCTTGGCTTCCTTTTAATTAGTTCTTCTCACACCTGCTCCATATTCAGCTCATTAGCCCACCCTTTGTTTTGTTCCCCATATATACACCACCTCTGCAGTCACTCAGTGCTGGTTTCTTGTTGTTGTTTTGTTGCTTTGTCATCTTCTTGATTTTTCCCCTCCAGAGTCAGATCCTGTAGGTTTTCTCTCTCCTCACTCAGACCCTTTTTGCATTTCTCCTAAGGCAGATTCACCTAGCCCGGCGGCAACCCGCAGCTCCGGAGCCGCATTGTCATTTTTGGTGTCCCCCTTGCGGCTCGCTGGGGCTTTCTAAAAAATTTATAAAAATCTATTTTTATTTTTGTTATTTTTGTTTGTTTTAATATGGTTTGCAGGAGGTCAAACAAAAATTAATTATGTTTCCCAATGCTGTAAATATTTGTATAATAAATAAATGTAAACAATAATTTGCATTATAGCCATAGAGATCAGTGGCCATAACTTGCAACCAGCCGTGCGCGGTGCCAGGTAAACAAAGCGGTGGGTGTGTATCGGACCATGGATTCCAAAGGGGAAAAAAGGAAGATAGCTGAGAAAAGACGATTCAAATAGACCAAGTCATTTGCTTTCATTATCAATGCGGAAGGATTGCCTGCATTTTTGCTTTGTAAGACAGGTTGTCAAAAAATAAAAAATTTGGAAAGGCATTTACAGGGAAGGCATGCTAAATATGCGGCCGACCACCAAGTTGGGAGTGAGAGAAAAAGTGCGATTGCAGAACTTCTGGATAAATTAGAGGAGCACAAAGATAGATTTAAAAAGTGGATTGCATCTCCAAACTCCACTCCTGCTGCTGGTTTGGTTGCAAGGATGGAAAACTGTCCACAGATCAAACAGGTAGCGCTCTGATGCAGGTATGTGAACTTTCTTCCATGTTTTTCCCCCAAATCCTGAAGATAAAAACTACACTGGTGACGGATGATGTGGGATTTTGGGGTTAGAGAGCTCTGCTCTGATGGATGTCAGTTCCTGCCTGGTTCCTTGTGACACAATTAGCTCCTCCCAACAGAAACATGTCCACCATAGAAAGATTCCTTTATTGTGTTTCTATAATTTCATCAATGCTTCAAAACCACGCAGTAAAGCATCGTGCGGTGAGAACATTCACTGCTCCTTACTCACCTAATGCTACTATGTGACATTTGCTCCAGATAAACATTTAATCATGAATGCTAATTATATATTTAAGCCCACCTTGTCCTTTTTTCATAGTGGTCTAATACACTTAGAGCCCGTGTCGTTGCAGTTTGGGTTGCCGACCCCTGATCTAGCCCTTCTCCTCATCCAGGTGCTTTTACTGTTTCTCCATTGGCAGATTCACCCAGTGCTGCTCCTCACTCAGGTCCTTTCAGCATTTCTGCTCAGTTAGATCCTCTTTTTGAGCACGCTCTGTGCCATCCAAAGACCCCTGAGCATGCTCTGTTCGCACTTCCGGACCCTCTCTGAAACTGTCTTAATTTTTCAATTCTAAAAAAACAATGCCACAAGGAATTGGCAAAAAAAAAAAAAAAACAAATATAAAAAATGAGTGTTTCATTAAGTGTTTGTCATTTTTCATTTCTCAATGCTCGGGAGAGGAAAGAAAAATCTATGTTTTTCGGTTTTTGGTTGTCGATTTCCACAATGACAGGCCTTGATTTCTCAGAGCATATTGCTGTGTTCTTTATACTTTCGAAAGCCGAAAATTGTTGCCGTCAAATTCCCCGGGATTCCACGGAATAAGTACTAAGAATATCACCACCTCCCCCAGGAATTAAGGCTAGATGATGGTCTTTTTTGGGACGGCATTAAAACTGAGGCTTGTTTATATACAAAAACTAAATTGAATATATCTTCATTGGTGGTTGAATTTATTTTGACTTTGCTTGATAATTTTTACCAGCACTAAAATTCTGAGCAATCTGATGATTTACATGAACTTGATGAATGATAAATTAATGAAGAAAATTTGATCTGATATTTCTTAACTTAATAATATCTTATATCTGATCAAAATGTTTTCAACCAAATAATTTTGATAAGCAAGCGGTTATTTGCTGAATGTGGTGGAAAAAAGTACTCAGAAACGGTACTTAAGTTCAAGTAACAAAGTACTTTAAAAAAATACTTCAAGTATTAAAAGTATTTTCTAAATGAATTGCAATTATGTTTCACAAGGACAAGTCTTTTAAATAAAGCCAAGTGTGCACAATTCTGTTGGCGGACACTCCGTGCTTGAATCTATTTTAGATGCACGTTGGGGGAGGCGGAGCCAACGTTACCTGCTCGCTTTTTCAGTTGTTCAGTGGGCCAATCTCCATCTAGCATTTGATTACTTTCAAATTCTCAAACAAAACTAACAAAATAAATGAAAAATACAATATGACTTACATTAGAATTTGTAGTGGACAGGTACTTCATGTAAATTGTAGTGGAGTAAAAGAAAGTATCCATTGTTAAATCTACTTAAGTAAAGTACAGATACATAAAAAAATTTAATTAAGTACTGCAACCAAGTACCTGTACTTCGTTACATCCAACCACTGCATGTGATACCCCCCAAATATCAATGAGTCTGGTAGAAACTGTTTGTCAAATTAACAAGGAATAGTGAAAACACAAAGAGGAAGACCAATTTATTACATCATTTGATTTTATAGCTTGTGTAAATTAAAGGAGATCATGATTAAAGAGAGGAATAAAGCAAATAACGGCAACTAATACATTAACCTAATGATTAAAAAATTAAACAAGCTGTTTAAAACCACCAAAAACCAAATAAATAACAGAGCAAACAAGCCAGACAACCTCTTAAAGCAATCGAGAAACATACAAAGAACCAAACAAATGGAAAGGAGAGTGATAATAGAAACTGGACAATGAATGAGAAACTCAGCAGCCTTCTAACCACTACTGTAGGTGACACTAAACATAGAGGTTGAATGGCCGCTCAGATCTAAGATGCAGCTTTTTATAATCCAATTTTTCTGGTCTTTTTTTTTTTCTCTTTTCAAAAAGAGATCTGTTAGAAATAAAATGAATCTGTTACAAAAAGAAACGCATAACACAGCTTTATTTTTTGATCTGTCAGGTGACATGTATTTATACAAAATCAAAACAGAAAAAATACAGTGAAAGAGACGCTGAGAATTTTGGATTTTCTGATTAACTATAATAAAAACAGAAAAGATGTTGAATCTAAAATGTGATCAAAAAATTAGAAAATAATCAAACCTAAATAACTTTCTACTGCAGAAGATGAATGGCAGCAGTATAAAAAACAGGAATATGATATCACATAGAAAGATTTTATCCTAATGTAAGGAGTTAGACTGCGGATGGGTTTGGAGAATTCGATGACTGAAGATTAGAAAGCGTCCAATCAAAGCGGTGAACTCAGTAATCATGTCAGGTGAATTCACACAGTGTTCTGGAAGCACTTAAAAAAAAAAAAAACAAGTCATTGAAAGGAGCCATGATTTTAACAATCATGTAAAGCTAAAATTAAAGCTGTTGATTTCCAGATGAATAATTACAGTCAGCATGGGGTCACTGCTGCTCCACAGTGGGATGTGTTACTCTAAAGTTGAACTTTTCTAACAGTTCTTGTCACAAAAATCTTAATAAAACTATGGGAAATTTTATTTTGGTGCATCATTAAATCAAAAAATAAGTTTTTATGTTAACATCTTCCTGTTTACAAGCACATTGCTTATAGCAGCACCTTTATTTAACAAAGTGATATGAATGGTATTTCAACTTCTTGGTTGTTAAATCTCTTTGTATTTTGTCATTTGTTTTCCTAAAGCTAAGGTCGATGTAGTTTACAGACAGAAACCGGTCTGACATCAGACCAGCTGAAGCCAATTTCACCCTCCAAAACCTGAGGTTTGTACAGGATTTCGTACATTTAGACAGAAAACTGTTAGGGCCCTTTCACACCTTGCCGATTTAGCCAGCATATGCCTGACGTCCCAGAATCTCCTAAAACGCTGGCATACGCTGAACTCTGTGTATTTTTTCAATTTTGGTTGTATACATAGAGTATTCATAATGAACTGAGCGTATTTCCAACAACAGCTTAATTTATGCATAACGCACGGCAGCGTAATGCCCATGAAATGTCACAAGCCAGTGTCCTGAGGGGGGCAGCAAAGCACCAGGAGGCGCCCTGCCTGCATAAAAAGATTTCTTTGATCGTGATATCAATCGCCTGCCAAAACAAAAAGAATAAAAAGAAAAAAGGTTTGTAGTTGCCGCAGATTCAGTGTCATGTCTGCTAGGAAGTTTGTTGGTCGTGACCATCACACTCACCTTCTCGCTTACCCTATGACGGGGATCCACACTGAAGGGGGGGAACTGACGCTTTCCTCCTTTGAACCCCTTTTATACCCAAACGCTGCCAATACTCCATTAAACAGTAGCTATAAGTTGGAAACTCGTTCAGCGTAAGGTCTGGAACACGTCAAATACGTTCATGTGTTGGAGATACGTTCTTGATAAGTTATGCATAAGTTAGTCATAGCATTTGGATAAGCTAGACGGCATGACTTATGCGTAACCTACCATATACTGAACGTGTGTCAACAATCAGATAACTTACCTGTAACTTATACCCTATGTATGGCATAAGGTGGCATACTAAAAATTTCCCGACGTAGTAGCCGTATATCAACGCATTCCAGCGATTTTCAGCGTTCTTCAGCGTGCTCATAACTTATACAAAATGTCTCCGTAACGTATCAAACGTATGCCAGCATTTTTGCCAGATTTTTCGTATGTCGGGCATATGCTGGCTAAACCATCCAGGTGTGACAGGGCCTTTATGCAAGCACCAACCTTCATTATTCTTTCCAAGCTCATCAATTTTCCTTCAATCATGTTGCAATAATGCAGCATCTGTTCTCCAATTCCTTCAGATAAATTCAACTTATTGAGAAACTTCCCACCAAACCACAATCTTGATTAGTTCTCACAGTTTTAGATGTTTAAAAGAACAAAAACCCAACATCTGATTGCTTGAGTTCACACATTTCATAACTTTTTCTCTAAGATTCTGCCCCTTCCTCTTGAACTTTACTCATTGAAACAACCATCTAAAATCTCAAAGCTCCTTCCTCCAGTGTCCTGGTTCCTATTTAGAGAAGTTTTCTGCTATTCTGGTACTCTGGTGGCACCGGTCTCCTCCACCGGTCCCTCCCTTTTAGTTTCCGTAGAGCTCTGAGGCTTCTCCTCTTTGGCATCGGCCAGCTCGCCCTCTGCGTCGGCTCCCTCCTGGCCCTCAGCGACGGCCCTCTCTTTCTTCAGCTTGATTCGGAAGGTCTCTTTGTTCGGAGCCTTCTTGGCGATGTTCTCCTTCAGACGCTCGCCGGACTGTTTCAGCCTCTCCCCTGCCTGGTGCATCTTCTCCCTCCTCTCTGGAGGCATGACCTTCTCGCCCAGGTGGTGGAACTTGGTGCCTAGGTTGTCTTTAGTTTTGCTCATGTTTTCTTTGGAAAATGCAGCCTTCAGGGTCTCAGTGCTCTTTACCATGGATTTCTTGATCCGTGCAGCTCGTGAGGGATCAGGCTCCTCGTCCCTCAGGTATTCTTCATCAGAGGAGAGGTCTGCAGGGATGTCGTAGGCATCGGGCTCAATCTCCAAACCTTCAAGGCCAAGTCCTTTGGGCGATTTGGTGACAGCCACTGATGGAACCTCCGTTTCACCCTACAATGACAAAGAGGAGCTTAACATTAATTGTGAAATCTTAAATCTTATTACTTTTACACCATGAAGAGAGATATGTACCAAAAACTAGATTACATGTTTGACAGACCTAACACCTCTGAAATAACTACAGTACATTACACTGAGGCCCAATTACAGCTCCAATGAACTAGAGCACAGATTTTAAAAATAAGTAGTTTTTAAGCATAACAAGCATTTATTAAAAGACGATTAATAATTGTATTTTCTTAAGTGTTTTATGAAACATATGTACTAAAGGTGCACATCAAGAAACATTTAGAACTTTCTCAAATGTCATTAGAAAGCCTTAGTTAACATTACAAGAATCACACACTTATTATAATGCTGGTAGTTTCTTTATGTTTTTGTTTTAAATGTTTACTCTGATACGTTTGATCATTTGTTTCAATGACCTCCAAACTTGAAAGTTGTTTGTCTACCTCACCATCTCCTTTTATTTTTTGATTTCCTTCACAAACTCTCTATTTTATATATAAAACGTAGGACTTTCTAACTATTCTAAAACATCAATAACCCATTAATCAAAAAATAAAGTATTGGTAAAAAATAAAGATACCTTTAAATCTAAATCTAACTGGAGTACAAATTATTTTGGATTCAGTGGTTGATAGGATTAAAAAATGTATTTAATAAATGACTAAAATGTCAAATTAAGATGCACCAATCCGATACCTGGATCAGATATATGTGATTTTATATCGAATATATGACATCCATTTCAGGGCATTTGGACTCGTATTTCTTTCTTTTTTTTTTTTTTTTTTTGCTGCTTATTTGTTTATGAATAATATAAAGTGCATTTCTCCTTTTTTATGTTTATATCAAAGTCATTCCCACGGCAAGATATGGGTCATTCATTCAACAGTTGAATCAAATCAGTTGAATCAGCAGATACGATCAGCTCAGGAGTTCGGTATTAGAATTGGATTGAAAAAAAAACTAGATTGGTAAATCTCTAGTTAAAACAAACTAGTATCTGTGCATTTTCAGCAACACAATGAAAAAAAAAAGTCTCTCAAATGAAAAAATATCTTTTACCATTACATTTTGTGAGCGAGTGATAGAGCAGAGGGTTTTCATCCTTGGGGAGCTGCAAGTTCAAATCCCTTTGACAACCCCAATTTATCCCTAAGCAAGACCCTTAAAAAGGCCCTAAAATGCTCTCTTTCTACGGTTAAGGGTTCTTCTGGTATAGTCTACAGCTCCCCAAAGGATGGTCTGCATACAGACAAACTTACTGAAATTTACAAAAGTTGAAATGACAAAAAAAGATGATTATGTTTGAATAAAAAGTTTATTTTCCCCAAACATTCCTGTTTAAAGGAATGTTAATCTAAAGGAGCCGATTAGTGAGCCTTGATTTTTCTCAATTCTTTCACCTTTAATGCAGTTCCATCTGAATGTCGTCTTATCATACATCAGACTCGCCATTTTCTCAGCGGACGGCTCAGCTCTCCGAGTGCAGATGAATCTGATCTCTTCAATCCATTACGGTTAAATTACTCTGCTGCTTAGTAAACCGAAGGCAGCTCGGACAGAAACATGATAATCCTCAGAGATGCTCTGTTAGACCTGACCTATAGCCCCTTTTTACAGTCTGAATATACAGCTATCATCATGAGATCAAGTTTCTCTATTTTTATATACGAGGAGCTCATTGAGAGAAGAACCTGCTGGCTCCTAAAATTGCAGACCAGTGTTAATAATAATCTCCCCATCTGGTAACAGCTGAGGATTAATGGATCAGGTATTCATAATTCCTACAGAAATAATCTGACTGCCGAGAGTGTGTTAAAAGTGCACATTAACCTCGGCAGGTATTCATCCTCTAATCATCCTCTCATTTCAGCATCTAAAAAGCGGGTTTTAAGATTCAAAAGAGCCAAAGTGATCATGGTAACAGAAGGTGCAGCAGGAGAATTCACCTGCTGCGCCCCACAGACGACTTTGGCTGTGAAAAGAGAGTTAATCATGCTGAAGCTGTGGCCTCCTGCAATGATCACACTCATTAATCATGGAGGTGTTGTCAGAGCGAGCCTGAATATGGTGAATGACACCATAATTACAGCGACCGGGAATTTGGGTCAGAGGATGTATTAATAACCCAAGAGGTGATGAAGAGGAAGAGTCACCGACAGGAAGTTCAGACAATCAGAGGTGGAGATTATAGGAGCGCACAGACACGGTGCCATAAAAACACACCGTATTTCACAACATAGCTTCACCTTTGACCTGGGGAAGAAAACTGGACCTAAACTGAAACGACTTCAGTTGAGGTCTGAGGTGAAGCTGCTTCTGCTTTAAGAGTTTTAAACAAAGGATTAGATTTTATAACTTTAAATTAATTTCAAGTAGACAGGTGATCCCCACTATAAAATTATTAATGAATAAATCCTACTGAGGAAGGATTAATTCAGTCATCATAGTGTCTCATATTCCTGTAAACAGATGTCAACAATCTCTTCTTTTTTAGAAGGTCAGTGTAGATCCAGCTAATATGAATTTTGATAAAACAGAGCTAAAAGTAATGTTTTAAGGCTTAATCAGATTATTTTCATTCTAGACATTCTAAACACAAGGTTCATAAAAGCATAGTTTCATTACATCCTAAAGACTTTTTTTTAAGAAGAAACACAAAACATTTTCAAATTAAACGAATGGAAAATCAGAGAAGGATGAACAGAAACCTCCAACCCATACATACTCCTATAAGGAGATTTTGGTGTGAAAGACGAACACAAAGTGGCGATTAACTGGAAGATGATCCTCACTACGTGGCCTGGTGCTCATCATAAAAGAATAAATGACCTTCAGAGTTTTTATGCAAATCCAGCACCTCTTGTCACTACTTTTTAGAGGTACATTCTGCGGAATAAAATGTTTTTTCTCCAACTTCGCACAATTAAAGATGGACAGTTTTCCTTTTTTTTCATTGGAGCATAAAATGAAATAATTCCAACTTGATGGAGAATGTGGTTGTTCTTTAAAAGCTGAACCTTAACTCCAGGCTAAAGTCTTTAGCAGATGCTAATGAATTATTTTTTAATGTTTTATCTGAATTTATCAACTCTAACCAGCTTCTTTCTGTCTCCATAAGAAATGCCTCCCCACAGCATGATCCTGCCAACACCCTGCTCAATGCTGTTGAGGGCTTGTCCAAGGACGATCAGGTAATTTTTCAATAAAACATTTTTTTTCGTTCAACCAAACATTTAGCATCCTCTCACATTATGAAGTTTGTTTACTCTCTTTATTTTATTTTTGTAGTAAACTTGAAACCAGAATTCATAAAACTTACTGTCTTACCAATTTTTTTTTTTTTTCTTGTTCTTGTTCTACAATCAGAACCTGGACCGCAGATCTCTGCATCTTTTCTAAGCTGTGAACATCTTGGCAAGCTGTCTTATCAATGCTGTCCTTTAATTGGACGTCCATGTCTTGGTAGGTGTGCAGTTGGTCAATCCTCTCTCAATGTTCAGATGATGGATTGAGCAATACTCTAAAGTTGTTGGTTGTTAAAAATAATGTGAAAAGAGGGGTTTAAATACTTTTGGAACTCATGCTGTCACAAGCAATATATAGAAGGCAAAAAAAAAAAAATAAAAATCTATGAATAGCAAACAAAAAATATATATATTATGATTTTGAGAAAAATAAATAAATGATCAATGCTCATTAAGAGAGAACCAGGAACACCAAGCTTTAAAAAATCAGAGCAAAAACTAAAGAGCTCCGCAAGCAAACAAGCCTCAGGGAAACATAAACATCTTTAATATGTGTATTACACAAAATGATACATAACAATCAAAAAAGAAAAATGTTGAAAAATACACTGCAATAAACTATATTATTGATATAAGCAAAATAGTTCAACCCTAACCCTTTTTATAGCAATTTTTGTCTCTTTATACTGTATTAATATTTGCTGCAAAACTACAAGCTTTCTGATGCAACCTGTGGTTTACAGGTCACCGCTCATCACTTCCCACAGGCCTACACCACAAAAAATCCCAGACTAAAAGCCATTAGCTCTTCTAAAATTAAACATTTCAGTATAGTCTGTTCCTGTGAACAGCAACGGGAATAAAGGAGCCCTGGAAGGGTAGCAACGGCCATTCATCTTTTTCTTATTACTGTCATCATTCAGCCTCCAGCCTCTTCAACCCAGATCTCCTGGTTAAATCACCACAGCCGTAGCTCTATATTAGGACAAGGACGGAGGCCTCAGAATAACGGAGCGAACATCCGTCATGAGAAAACTCAACACTCTCCTAAACAGGTTGGACTGCTGGGATCAAAATGGGCTGAACCTGGACGCAGAGGGTTATCAGGTGGAGCTGAGAAAACCACAGGGAGCATCTGAACAGAACATCCATTAATGATGAGGTTTCACCTCTGGTTGAAGATCAAACTCTGGTCCATTTCTCAGCTGCCAAGGAAGTAAATGAAAGATTGAAAAAAAAAAAAGACACTGTTTGACTAAACTGACTCCAAATAGAAAAGTAGATTGAAGAAAAAAAAGTTGCTTCATTAGGGTGAATCTGAACAGTATTTATGGATCATGCTATTGTTTTTATTAGGAAACAGTGGTTTTTATTAATATGCATCTCTTTTCTGTTTTTCATGCACACTATTTGATTTGATTTTCTGGTAGTGACATGGATGCATATCAAGGAGATGGTAAGAACTGTAGAGGAACTGTTTTAAATACAACATCCAGTGTTTGGTTTTTAAAACTGTCCTAATGAAACGTTTGGCCTTTTCAGATGATGAGTTTCCAGAGTCCAAATCTAATTTACAGCCACAGATATTTTGTCTTTCTGCAGATCAGCTTCCATAAGCCTCCCCGGCATGTTAACCTGGTTAACAAAGCTGTAATCGTGTTCTTCACCTGAACATATATTCTGACTGGATCCAGCTACAGTTTTGGGTCACACAGTTGAACCGCCAAGATTGTTATGTGGATAAGATAAATATCTGTTTTACATGTACCTTGAAAGAATTTGTTTCTTTTAAGGTTGATGCCATCATTCTCTACATCACAGCATAAGCTTGATGCTACAGTCTCTGCATCTGAACAATGAACCAAAGCAAAAGAACCTGGTGGCAGAAGGGAGACAAGAGGGAGTCCAATCTGTTCATGGTGGTGCCTGCAATAATTGCTGGAAAGAAGGATCTAATTTCTGAAGAGTCCAAACCACGTAAATGAACCAGCTCTCATCCAGTGAAAAAATGTCTGAAGTAGGCTTAAAAAGTATCGTCTCAACAACGCAATAAAAAAAGGCAGAATGTAACTTAAAAAAGCGGGTTCACTTACTTAGGTTAGAAAAATAAAACTGAGCTACACTAAACACCTGAAGATAATTACTTGTATGATTCCTCCACTGCCCTCTGGTGGCTGTACTAACCTGCAGATCAATTGTTTACTATTAAATCTGCTAATGTCTTTTAGGACTGTGGTTTTCAGACTTGGTCCCCATTACGGCTGAAACAATTAATCGCATTAATCGTGATTAGTCAATTATGGAAATAATCGTCAACCAATTTAGTAATTAATTAATCATTAACTGGAGTATAGAGACTCTAAAACATACCTATAGATGACAGAACAACCCACTTGGAGTAGTAATTATGCACTAATTGTGAAAAAAAATAGAAATATTTTGCATTTCACATTTAAAAAATGTTTTCATCTGTAGATATGCTCTTGCAAAGCAATTGTCAGTTCCAGCCCTTGTCCCCACTGTCCTGCAGGTTTTAGATTTGGTTTTCCGCCAACACACCTTGTTGATTGATTCCATTACTTCCTCAGCATCCATTGGCCCGTTAATCACCCAGTTAAATGTCAGGTGTAAGGAGGCGGGGAAACACTTTTAACATGCAGAACGGTGGATCCTGAGGACTATGTTTGTAAACCACTGCTATAGGCTAACAGCAGTTCTCAGCAGCAGGTGACTGACAGCCGCCTCTCGCTGTCTATTGATCCAAGTACCGAGCTGCCGCCTCAGACTCTGACTCGAGGTGACAGCAGTTTATGGCCTGTCCCTTTTGGCAGTGCAGGAGAATGCTGTGATCCCAGAATAGGTCCCTCTGTCACGGATCCACAGCAGCTGTTCGCTGCACACAGAGCTCCAGTTACTATTCTGAAAATCTGGACATCAGCGAGGACAGAGGACCAAATGGGTCTCTGCAGAGCGGCACATTAATGAGCTTCAACTTCAGATGAAAGGCAGATACATTCCCAGATCCAGATGGAAAATCAAGTTCACAATGCTAATAGGAGAGGTTACCCTTTTATTTTAAACATTGCAATATTCAGACTAAAGAGATAGAGCTCAAAGAGAGACAGAGAGATCTGGAAAGTACCACCTGTAGTGAGACTTAATAAGTTGAGTAAATCAGGAAAATCCGATTTTTTTTCATCGTTTCTTCTTGATGTGTCCCGGTGGTCTGGCTAAGCAACCTGCTTAGATAAACTTCAGTTTAAGTTAACCAATTGAAATAAGATTGCTGTATTGACAGCAGCATAATGAGATGACATATGTGGTATTCTTCTACAGCAGGCTTCTTTGGTTATACTGCAGCTTCACCTCAACAATATGTCTTTGCTTCAGAAGACCTGAGCCAAACAATTAGGCCATTAGCAGGAATCTGGAAAACCTGACTGCATACAGAGGAGGTAATTAAGCCAATTGATTCAGGTGTGGAAACAGAGACAGCATCTAAAAGGTGCAGGGCACCTAACCTCGGGACTGGTATTGAAGACCCCTCCTCTAATGAATCCTCATGGGGCAACTGTGACTCAATGGGAAGAGAAGTTATTTGGCTTCCTACTGTCACATGTCAATAGAATGTTGGGTGCGGCACTTTACCTTAGGCTTTCCACTGATCTGCATATCAGAGTACTGTATATATTATTTCTGAGCATTTGTGAAACTGATTTGGCAAATGTGACTCTTGCTCAACTGCTATGGACCAGCGACCTGTCCAGGGTGTACCCCGCCTCTCGCCCATTGACAGCTGGAGATAGGCACCAGCACCCCTCGCGACCCCACTTGGGATTAAGCGTGTTCGAAGCTGGATGGGAGGATGGATGGACTCTTGCTCAAAATGTTGAGAGTGATCAGCAGGCATGTTTGATTTGTAGGTATCTCTATCAAATAAACTAATTTGATTATTTCGACTGCAAAGGTGCAGCAGCTCTACTCTAAAGTGTGCCTGAGTAATGAAAATCCTGCTTTATCTCCAAGGTAACTTTTCAAGATCTCCTTGTATTTTTGTCATGACCAAAGGTAATTCAGTGTATCTATGTAGCGCCAATTCACAACACATCATCTTGAAGTACTTCATTGAGACAGTTCAATCAGATCATAAAGTCAGATTGGTAAAAAGTTTACTAAGGAGACAAGTTGATTGCATTGAGTAACTGAGGAACCAGTAAATTAAAAGCTTGTTGGCCAACACCTTCACCTTGATAGACTGGAGTAATTGTCTCATTACTGTGGATCCCTCAAGCTGTCTACCATTTCCTACTCCACCTTAGCATCAAACCTGAAAAAGACAGTAAGAGGCTTCAAATCCTTCACCTGGATTCATTTTGGAAACACCATCTCCTCCCCTCAACATTATGCTGTGAACCTCTGGTTATGGTCCAAAGACCCTGAGAGAAGACCTTCATACAGAGATTAGACCCTGGCATTCTACAACCTAACATCCTCCTCTGTATACCTTTAGTTTCTGTCCATGAACACCAGACACTGCAGAAACACTGATGGAGTATTGATTGATTTTAACCAATTACCTGCTTTGATTTTATACTGGGACCAGTCAGGTCTAGAATTCAGACTGCAGCATCCGATACTCCCACAGCTTTCCCAACATTCACTGAAGACACAGCTAAAAAGCTCCACATTCATTTGACACATTAGAATAACACCAAATCTATATTTTCACCTGTTACCACAGACGAAAATTATATGCCATGCATTCTTCCACCATTTACTTCTTGAGAAACTGACTATTTAAAATAAGAGGTGTGAAATGAACTGATAATATCTATCAGCTCTTGAGAAGGATCTGACACTTCCAAAAAATAAAACTAAAAAAACATCATAAAAACAGGCCAGTTGAGACAAACTGGGAAGGAAAGCTGTCTGCCTCTATGATCACTCTTGGTTTCTGCATTTATATTTATCTCTCATTAAAATACTGTAGAAACTGTCAGGATAGACATGTCTTTGCTGTTTTTGGCTGTTGCCAAGGTCCAAACATTGCTGACCTGATGCAACAGATCCATCTTAGTGATGGTGTTGATTTGCTGATGAAGCTGTATATGAACAGTGAACAAATGATTTCTGGTCCAGAGGAAATTATCAAATTAACCTGTGTAGGCTGTAAAATTTCCCTGAAATGGACTAAAATTAGAACATATATTGGGAATAAAACTGGCAGCTTTGATATATCAGCATAAGAGAGTTTTATATAATCTCTTCTTTAATAGATTTGGTAGAATTTTTTTCAAATCTTACAGCATCCAAAAAGCAGTTTACCTTCAAATGTCTGATCTTCTTTCTGATTAAAAATCTAACATAACTCTCCTGTTAGACGTAATCCAACCCCCCTTTGATTGTCGGCAAAAAGCCCGATCAGCTTCTCTTAATGCTGGACCAGCGGCCTCCAAAGTAAATTCCACAACGGTCCAATTAAATCCCCTTATAAAGCCCATCCATCTCTTCAACATCAACCCTCTTTGCATGCAGACCAGGTTTTTTCAGACTCTTACAGATCAGAACATGTCCCCATCTGGAGATGAAAAACATGCTTTTGATTGATATTCAAACTTTCATGTTAACAGGCAATATTCTTGGCATACTAAATCGTGAAAGTTGTAATGGCTCCAAACTGAGTGGTTCAGTGTTATGCTACAGTGATTCACCTTGTTTTCCTGTTTTTTTGAGGCTGATTAAGATCTTTAGTTGGCCTCCTATCATAATGCTTTTTCTATTAAGGGTTATAGAGTGAAGGGCTCTTAAGAGTTTGATCTTCAGCCGCCCTTCATCTCTCATCTGTTTCTTAAGCTCCCTTCATCGGCTGCCTAATGATGTGAGTCATAGTTCATCCAAGTAAAGATCTAACCCGATTTTTCTTTTTTCCACATCCATAGTTCCTCTTGCTCCTGTGTTAGGAAAACAGATCAAACTTCTTCACTGACTAAAGATGCAGACTTGAGCTTACTAAAGTGAGTTTTCAGGCTATAGGTTAGACCAGAGGTGGGTGACTCCAGTATCCTGTAGCTATTAGATTTATCCTCTGTCCAACGCACCTGAATTAAATGGAGGATAGAGGCCCTCGGGAACTGGAATTGGCCACTCCTAAATTAGAATAAATTTTTTTTAGATGTGCTGAATGTAGCACTACAATTAGAAAGAAAGAAACCCCCAGAAGTCAACAGCTATAGACTCTGGTTACAACAGAGCATGATGACAGGTCAATGCACACTCCTAGCATCTCCTCTTACCTGGTAGATGACAACTCTGAACTTGTTGCGGGTGAGCAGCTCATCTTGCGTTGATTCCACCTTTTTGACTCTGACATTTTGCTTCTCAACACGACTGCGGACCTCCTTGACATTGGCGCTCACTTTGCGGGTCTTCTGCAGGAGCTTCTCCACAGTGCCGCTGGTGTCGCTGTGGTCCTTAGCCAGCTTCAGGACATCGCCCTGGATGGTTTTGATGTTGTTCTCCAACTCCAGCTGACGCTCCTCCATGCGCTGCTGGCAAGACTGGACATTGTCGATGATGCCGGCGACGCGCTCCAGCAGAGATAGGATGGTGAGGGCACTGATGGGGTTGCCGGCCTCATCTTCCACCCCGATGATCTCCAACTTCTCCTGAACGCCTGCTGAGCGAAGCTTGTGCTGGTCCATTTGGATGTTTCGGGAAAACTTTAGCAGAAGGTGTAAATTTGCAGGTTTAGTCAGGAGGCTTCAGTGAGGATCGTTGGGGATACCAGCTGGAGAAGGGAGTGGCAACACCCAACTGCAGTGACCCTAACTCAGATCTGCGAGTGAGAGAGAGAAGGGAAACTCCACCTACCCCCCCTTTAAAAATAGGTGTCAAAATACCAAAGGGTCCTGATTCAGATCTCCACTGGATGTGGGCCATGCAGTAAACTTTGAGGGGAGCGTCAGTACTCTCACGAACCTCACTCCCAAGCTAAAATTAGAACCTTGGTGTAAGAGGACACTTTGACATTTCAGGAAGATGCAAAGCACTGGACGATGGAAACAACCATACAGTGATTCATAAGTCCTCCTTGGTTTTTACACTTATGTTCATACGACCAGCTGTAAAACAAGTATATCAACAAGAGCTCATGAGTGTTTCTGTATTTCTGCAGTGACAGATATAGGGAAGCTCCAGTTGTCTGTTCTGATTACTCAGAGCGGGAATGTTTTTTAGAGGATTAGACTCTGTAGCTCTGCCCTTTTTACTTTCCCCTGGGCAGCAGAGTCCAAACATTGACTGAGATTGAGATCTGAAGCTCTTTATAGAGATGACTGACAGTTCCAAAGCAAGAGAGGGAGAATCAGATGGCTTTAACTCCCGACACACTAAACACAGAGATTTATTTATTCTGAAGAAGACTGGTGCTATGAGAGAAAAAAGAAGGGGAAAAACAATTCTTTATCTGCCACCATTATCTATAAAAGTGTGCCCTAAGACATATGTAATCAGATTTTTCATGTAAAGAAGGGACTTATGTTTATATTTATCCTGAAACAGTTTTGTTTTGGTTAAAAATACCACACATCTAAACAATGTGGAAACTCATTTTTTACAGCTTCTTTCAGACTCATGTTTCTCCTGTTAACAAACCAAAAAAAAGCATCTATTATTGCAGCTTGAACTGCAAAATGTTTTTGCTCTTAGGTGAGTGGTTGCCAAACTGTTCTTGGTCCACCCTTTGATTAAAATGTCATGTTTTTGAGAGTTGAAAAGATAGCTGCAGTAAATTACAGTATAAAGCCATCAAATGTATTAAACTGAGGAACTTCTTAAACTGGGAAAAAAAAAATAAAAAATACACCAACCAAAAAGGTACATGTGTTTTGAACCTTATTAGTGAGAAAAAGCCAAAAATATTTTTTTCTTATTATCTTGCTTAGCTTGTTAAGTTTTCATATATTAAGGACAACTGTTTGAATGCCTCTCAGAATGCTAACATGATCTGTGTATTTATGTCTAAAGAACCTTGTTGACAATAAAAAAGACAGCCGAGAAATTTAAAACTTGCTGATAGCAGGCATCCTGATGCATTGAGAAGACCTGACTGCACACAGCAGATACTTTACACATGAGGTCACATCCTGACAGCGTTACTATGGCAAGCTACGCTGTAACCATAGCAGATCTGTGGCAGTCCGACAGAAGAATTAGGGCTACCATGCAATCAGTGTCACCTGGCCTCTGACTATGACTAAAAGTGACATCATGGAGACCCTAGGTTTCTATAACAAAAGTTGGATGGTAAACACAGGCATACAATAAGTGGTTATTTCCTCTTGTATCATTTAAAACTTAAACAGGACTTTAACGTTACTTGTGGGCTTTACTCAGATGAGACTAAGGTTGAGTTTTTCAGGAACAAGCAAGGTAATTTGGGTGGAACAGATAGTGAATTGTGGAAAATCTGATTTAAATATGGTGGAGGATCTGTGAAGTTCTAGGTTTGTTTCTTCTAAACACCATGGAGACAATGTTAAAAGAACTATTTCAAATACAAGGACATTTTGCATAGAACCGGGTGCATTAAGCTGTCTGTCTGTGCTTTCAGAGACTCTTTCTCTTGATCAGAACTTTTCTCAACACTTAAAGATGAGATTTTTGGTAATTCTTTAACTGTGCTGTAATTTGGATCCATTGGACTGAGCTCAGCAGCTGCTGCTGTCCCTGAATTCCCCGTCCTCCCACTCCTTCTCCTCCACCCCTTCACCTCCAGTCTTTAAATATATATTTACCGGGCCAACATGCCTAAGACCCCCGTTCCTCCAGGGGGTGGGGGTGGTGGTG